>NC_053026.1:580362876-580584696 GCF_003073215.2 Triticum urartu | reverse complement strand
GATCCATTTTATGTTTATATAGTTTTCTCAATACTGATCCAAATGATGGTTGCTAGTTTTTTTCATTCCTGTTTTTTTGTTTGTGTTTAATGTTTCCTTAATGTTTTTATTTTCTCATCAATAGGCCAGTGGTGAAGGAGTTGAGGTGGCTCCAGGGGAAGGTGTGGAGCGACCATCACAATCGGGCAGGATAAGGGCATCACCAGGGCGGTTTGCAAAGTTCAACGGCTCTCTATCCCCACCGCAGATGTCTGAGCTAGTGTCGAGGTTGTTCGGGGGTCTGTTGAACTTATCAGACACACTTTCAGCGGACCTCACTAAGTTCCTGGTGCAGTCCTATGATATGTCTCCAACGTATCTATAATTTTTGATTGCTCCATGCTATATTATCTACTGTTTTGAATGTTTATGGGCTTTATTATACACTTTTATATCATTTTTGGGACTAACCTATTAACCCAGAGCCCAGTGCCAGTTTCTGTTTTTTTACCCTGTTTTAGGGTTTCGAAGAAAAGGAAAATCAAACGGAGTCCAATTGACCTGAAACTTCATGGAACTCATTTTTGGAAGGAAAGAAGCCCAGAAGACTTGGAGTGCATGTCGGGGGATCTGCGAGGAGGTCACAAGGCAGGGGGCGCGCCCACCCCCCCTAGGACACGCCCTCCATCCTCGTGAGCCCCTCGTGGCCCCCTGACGTACTTCTTCCGCCTATATATCTCCATATACCCTAAACACATCCGTGAGCACAATAGATCGGGAGTTCCGCCGCCAGAAGCCTCCGTAGCCACCGAAAACCAATCTAGACCCGTTCCGGCACCCTGCCGGAGGGGGAAATCCCTCTCCGGTGGCCATCTTCATCATCCCGGTGCTCTCCATGACGAGGAGGGAGTAGTTCTCCCTCGGGGCTAAGGGTATGTACCAGTAGCTATGTGTTTGATCTCTCTCTCTCTCTCTCTCTCGTGTTCTTGAGGTGATACGATCTTGATGTATCGCGAGCTTTGCTATTATATTTGGATCCTATGATGTTTTCTCCCCCCTCTACTCTCTTGTAATGAATTGAGTTTCCCCTTTGAAGTTATCTTATCGGATTGAGTCTTTAAAGATTTGAGAACACTTGATGTATGTCTTGCCGTGGATATCTGTGGTGACAATGGGATATCACATGATACACTTGATGTATGTTTTGGTGATCAACTTGCGGGTTCCGCGCATGAACCTATGCATAGGGGTTGGCACACGTTTTCGTCGTGATTCTCCGGTAGAAACTTTGGGGCACTCTTTGAGGTCCTTTGTGTTGGTTGAATAGATGAATCTGAGATTGTGTGATGCATATCGTATAATCATACCCACGGATACTTGAGGTGACATTGGAGTATCTAGGTGACATTAGGGTTTTGGTTGATTTGTGTCTTAAGGTGTTATTTCAGTACGAACTCTAGGGCTGTTTGTGACACTTATAGGAATAGCCCAACAGATTGATTGGAAAGAATAACTTTGAGGTGGTTTCGTACCCTACCATAATCTCTTCGTTTGTTCTTCGCTATTAGTGACTTTGGAGTGACTCTTTGTTGCATGTTGAGGGATAGTTATATGATCCAATTATGTTATTATTGTTGAGAGGACTTGCACTAGCGAAAGTATGAACCCTAGGCCTTATTTCCTATCATTTCAATACCTTTTATGCTCACTTTTATCACTTGCTACCTTGCTGTTTTTATAATTTCAGATTACAAATACCTTTATCTACCATCCATATACCACTTGTATCACCCTCTCTTCGCCGAACTAGTGCACCTATACAATTTACCATTGTATTGGGTGTGTTAGGGACACAAGAGACTCTTTGTTATTTGGTTGCAGGGTTGCTTGAGAGAGACCATCTTCATCCTACGCCTCCTACGGATTGATAAACCTTAGGTCATCCACTTGAGGGAAATTTGCTACTGTCCTACATACCTCTGCACTTGGAGGCCCAATAACGTCTACAAGAATAAGGTTGTGTAGTAGACATCATCCTACCAGCTAGAGAGCTCTGAAATGGTTTTCCCAGGAAGGGGAAGGATCTGTGTCAATGCTGACAGTGTTCACAGGGTATTTGATCTCCCAAACAGGGGTCAAAAAGTCAGATAGTTAGTTGGCAAGGATGCTACTAGGAGATTCAGAGAGGCTTTCAACATAACTGGAAATTCTCATCCCAGATCAGTACATGGTGCAAGATGATTCAGGATATGGGTGGAGAAGGGATGACACATTCTTTATGGTCTGGCTTGCGGTTGCCTTCAGCACTTTTCTAGCACCAACCACGGCCTTGAAGCTCAGCCCAAAGTGCTACGGACTTGTGCTAGATCATGAAATGCTCAAGAACACAAACATATGCCTCTTTGTAGCAGAACACATAAATGAAGCTTTTTGGAACATGGATCAGGAGAAGCAAACCGTCTGCTGCTGCTTGTATCACTTGATGGTTAGTGAAAACGACCACTTCCATGTGTTCTTCTTCTTTTGTGCAGTTATAGTTTGCGGAAATACTCCTCATAATAACTGAACTTGGCTTTTCCTTTGTTGGGTCTGGTGCAGATACTATACTTTGATGCACTCGTCCATGATATCCCAGTAAGCAACTGCGCGATATGAGCGAATGCATGGGATAGTATTTTAATTGCCAAGGTGATCAAGAAGGACACGATCTCTCCTGGTGTTTTCGGCAAATTACAAGTGAGTTCTCTTTGTTTTTTTCCAACAGTGTCTTCTTTTTATGTTCTTTTGATGTCTGGTCACTTTTTTGGAAATTGCACAAAAAACTGTCATCAGTTGGCACAACAATGCATATAGTTGCACAGCTTGTAGCTTTACGTTTGGCATTTGCACACATGTTCATTTTTAATTGGCGCACCGTCTGTTTTAAGTTCGCACAGTTTTACTTATCTTGTTGCACAGATGTGTAACATCAGTTGGTAGAAACTTTTTTTAGGTGCCATGTGGGTTGCACAGTTTTTGTGTCTTTGTTCAGTTGCATATATGTAGAATCAAATTGTTAACCCAATATCTTGTTGTAGTTGCACAGTTTATAATGTTTGGTTTCGTTCAACACACAAATCTGTTTGTGATAACCTTGTTATTTTATTTTTATTTTTTTACATCAGCTTAAAGAGGAGTATAGAGGCACGAAGCAGACACCACTGTTTGGTGGTATTTTGCAAGCTGAAGCATTCGTGGCATTCAAGTTACCAATAACCTACAATCCGCAGGTTAGTATTTTGCATATAGAAGTTTGTATCAGTTACCAAAATTTTCTTTTGGCTGGGATGTATATTCAGTTGCACATGTATACCTTTTTAGTTGCAAGAATACAGGTTCAATTGGCTGGGATGTATGTTCAGTTGCACATATAAGCTTTTGTAGTTGCACATGTTCTTTGGACAGTCAATGTGTTCGTTTGCAACCAATGACATCAACTTGGCAGAATGCATGTTTTAGTTTGGGCCACAATGCATGTGTAGTTGGCTAGAATCATGAATTTAGTTGGCCAGAAAATGTGTCTTAGTCAGGTTGCTTAACACATCATGGTCAGTTACAGACATTTTCCTTTTTAATTTTTTTCTAACTGAATCAGTACTGAATCTTTTTTGTGTTGATGCAGAAAAAGGCAAAGATTGCCAAAGTGGTTAATGATCTGTGCAAGGCTGTAACTGAACAGGTTGTCACCTTCATTGAAGCAGTTGCCAAGATCGATGACGAGGAGCCGGATATTGATCCCTACATACAATAGCCATCAATGGGAACCGGGACGTCACGCCATGCTCCAAAAAGAAAGATACGGGGTTCAACTATTTAAGAAGAAGAAGAGTTTGTTGATGAGGAGTCAGAAGATGATGAGGAAATAGAAGCAGCGATAGATGTTGACGATGACGAGGACACAGATGCGGATGAATTAGACGAGGAGGACAAAGAAGAATATGCAGAGGAGGAGGAGGAGGAGGAGGAGAAAGAAGAGGAGAACAAAAAATAAGAGGACAAAGGAGAGGAGAAGGACAAGGAAGAAGATAGTGAGGCAGAGGAGGAGGAAGAAGAAGATGAGGCCAAAGAGGGGGACAGGGACAAAGATGCAGCAGTTGATAGCAGTCAGGTGGAAGAAGATGACGGTGAAGAAGACGAGGATGGTGATGGTGATGATCAAGGGGGATCCAATGGAGGCAGCGACATCAGTGATGATGATGATGACAACGCCCCTGGTTCTGGTGGTACAGGCGGTAACACATCCAGGAGGACTAGGAGCTCTTCCACCCCTGCCAGCAGCATCAATTCATTGAGAAGTAGGAGCACACTGCAGATGTTGATTGACAAAACTTGCAGGAAAGACAAGGATTTGCCAAAGTCAAAGAAAAATGACGAAGCAGAGTCTCAGGGCAGCATTGATATGTTCAAGCTGTGCAACTTGAAGCCAGCTTTGCCAACCACCTTTTCCTGTGCCAGATTTTAGCGACAAAGAGATGTGTGAGAAGATCGACTTTGCCATTGATCGGAGCATGTTCTTATCAAGTGATGCTGAAAAGTATCAAATTGACATGGAGGAAGCAGGAAAGGGTCTTGTCTGGGTTCATTCAAAGAAAAAATACAAAGAATATTTGAAGCAGCTTCCAGATCTAACCTCCAGCAAGAGCAACGCAACATCCGTTTCAAACCCTCACGTGGTCCAGAAGTGCAAAGTAGTTTCAATGAAGAAGAACTGCAGTTGCCTCAAACCAAGGAGAAGATGGTGAATGCAGATGTTGAAATAAATGTGGTCAAGGAAGTTGTGGTTCAAACTAATATGCCAACTGTACCGAGTAGAGAGCCAACCACCATCACAGGAATTCAACAGATCAAGGGAAAGACTCCTCTTTCAGCGGTCCCATCTAAACCACCTAAGCAGCAAAAGATTGTCAAGTTTGCAAAGGGCATAAAGCTAGGTTGCTGCCAACTCAGACTAGAAAAGTGCCAACTACAGATACCAGTGTGCCAACTGATGTGTCAGTTAGCAGCGTATTCACACTCAAAACCACTACAGGCATCACTGCAATAGATGCTACAATGCCAAAGATGAAAGGAGGTGATCAAACTGCCAAAGTGCCGTCCCCAAGAGCTAGCACATAGCAGCCAAGCAAGCCTGCATCACCAAGAGCTGACTTTCAGCAATCATTAACACAAGAGGATGTCTTCAACATTATAAGTAGGTGCAAGCCTCCAAGGCCGCCAACTACAACACTATTGCGAACCAAGTCAGTTAATGATGCACCCGTGTATGCGCCGCAAGGAGATGCCTTGGGCCTTGAACCAATACGGAGATCAAACTCTTACAGCTTTCATGGTGATGGGTTCTGCGATGCACCATCTTTTGACCTCAACATAGATGGTGATGCTCCAGCACCTGCTCCAGCAGCAAAAACAACGCAAGCCGGTGCGGTTGCCATAGATGAGGGTGAGTTGGACCCAACAGCTGTGAATGAAGGATTGATAACCCACAAGTATAGGGGATTGCAACAGTTTTCGATAAGTAAGAGTGTCGAACCCAACGAGGAGCTAAAGGTAGAACAAATATTCCCTCAAGTTCTATCGACCACCGAGACAACTCTACGCACGCTTGATGTTCGCTTTACCTAGAACAAGTATGAAACTAGAAGTACTTTGTATGTGTTTTCGGAAAGGCTTGGAAGAAAGTAAA
The DNA here is from genome assembly GCF_003073215.2 of Triticum urartu. NCBI lineage: Eukaryota > Viridiplantae > Streptophyta > Magnoliopsida > Poales > Poaceae > Triticum > Triticum urartu. The sequence goes on along the minus strand of NC_053026.1, from coordinate 580,578,995 downwards.
GAGCACGGAAATAAAACTAGGGGCTGTTAAGGTAAAGAAGCAACTAAAGTAAATATAGCGAGTGTGGAAAAGTGGTGGTAGGAGTTGCGAAATTGTCCCTTAAGCAATTGACTACTTTGCTAGATCGATAGCAAGTATTATGTGGGAGAGGCCACTACTAGCATGTCATCCCTGACTTGGAATTCTATGCACTTATGATTGGAACTATTAGCAAGCATCCGCAACTACTAATGTTCATTCAGGTAAAACCCAACCATAGCATTAAGATATATTGGTCCCCCTTCAATCCCGTATGCATCAATTTCTATGCTAGGTTGAAGCTTCTGTCACTCTTGCCCTCCAATACATAGTCCTATCAACATACAAACTAACCCTAGGGTGTGATCCACGCGCGCAATCATATGATGGGCACCAAAGGACAGCAACATAACCACAGGCAAATTAAATCAATCATAGCAATTCATCAACCACCGATAGGACAACGAAAATCTACTCAGACATCATAGGATGGCAACACATCATTGGATAATAATATGAAGCATAAAGCACCATGTTCAAGTAGAGGGTACAGCAGGTTGCGGGAGAGTGGACCGCTGTAGATAGAGGGGGGAAGGTGATGGAGATGTTGGTGAAGATGGCGGAGGTGTTGGTGTAGATCGCAGTGATGATGATGGTCCCCGGTGGCACTCCGGTGCCACCGGAAGCGAGGGTGAGAGAGCCCCCCTCCTTCTTCTTCTTCCTTGACCTTCTCCCTAGATGGGAGAAGGGTTTCCCCTCTGTTCCATGGCCTCCATGGCACGGGAGGCGTGAGAGCCCCTCCGAGATTGGATCTGTCTCACTGTCTCTCTCTGTTTCTGCGTTTTCAGATTCTTCCCTTTCACCGTTTCTTATATTCCCGGAGATCCGTAACTCCGATTGGGCTGAAATTTTAACACGATCTCTATCCATAAATTAGCTTTCTTGAGGCGGAAGAAGGGCACGAACCGCCTTACGGGGTGGTAACGAGGGTCAGGGGCGCGCCTGACACCCTGGGGCGCGCCCCCCTACCTCGTGCCCCCTCGGACACCGTCTCGCGTTGATTGTACTTCCCAAAAATCATAAATATTCCAAAATAATTCTCCGTCCGTTTTTATCCCGTTTGGACTCCGTTTGATATTGGGTTTCTGCGAAACAAAAAACATGCAACAAACAGGAACTAGCACTAGGCACTGGATCAATATGTTAGTCCCAAAAATAATATAAAAAGTTGCCAAAAAGTATATGAAAGTTGAATAATATTGGCATGGAACAATAAAAAATTATAGATACGACGAAGACGTGTCAGCATCCCCAAGCTTAATTCCTGCTCGTCCTCGAGTAGGTAAATGATAAAAAAGATAATTTTTGATGTGGAATGCTACCTAGCATAATCTTGATCATATGTCTAATCATGGCATGAATATTAAGACACGAGTGATTCAAAGCAATAATCTATCTTTTGACATAAAGACAATAATATTTCAAGCCTACTAATAAAGCAATCATGTCTTTTCAAAATAACATGCCTAAAGAAAGTTATCCCTACAAAATCATATAGTCTGGCTATGCTCCATCATCACCACACAAAATATTCACATCATGCACAACCCCGATGACAAGCCAAGCAATTGTTTCATACTTGTGACGTTCTCAAACCTTTTCAACTTTCACGCAATACATGAGCGTGAGCCATGGACATAACACTATAGGTGGAATAGAATATGATGGTGGAGAAGACAAAAAGGAGAAGATAGTCTCACATCAACTAGGCGTATCAACGGGCTATGGAGATGCCCATCAATAGATATCAATGTGAGTGAGTAGGGATTGCCATGCAACGGATGCACTAGAGCTATAAATGTATGAAAGCTCAACAAAAGAAACTAAGTGGGTGTGCATCCAACTTGCTTGCTCACGAAGACCTAGGGCACTTGAGAAGGCCCGTTGTTGGAATATACAAGCCAAGTTCTATAATGAAAATTCCCACTAGTATATGAAAGTGATAACTCAAGAGACTCTCTATATGAAGAACATGGTGCTATTTTGAAGCACAAGTGTGGAAAAAAGGAATAGTAGCATTGCCCCTGTTTATTTATTTTCTTTTTTTATTTGGCCTTTTTTTGGCCATTCCTTTTTTGGGGGACAATGCTCTATTAATGATGATCATCACACTTCTATTTATTTACAACTCAATGATTACAACTCGATACTAGAACAAAGTATGACTCTATATGAATGCCTCCGGCGGTGTACCGGGATATGCAATGAATCAAGAGTGACAAGTATGAAAAATTATGAACGGTGGCTTTGCCACAAATACTATGTCAACTACATGATCATGCTAAGCGATATGGCAATGATGGATGTGTCATGATAAACTGGATGGTGGAAAGTTGCATGGTAATATATCTCGGAATGGCTATGGAAATGCCATAATAGGTAGGTATGTGTAAGTGCATCTAGTGCCACCCCTAGTTGGTTTTGGAGTATTGACGACAAACCTAGTTGAGGGGCTAATGTGTTTGTGAGAATTGCAGGAAAACACAGGTAGAAGTACCTCATTGATTCGGTTTTACTACTAGAGATGACCCCTAAAAATGTATGAAGACATTGAAGACAAAGGTGGTATATGAAGATATTCACATTGAAGACTATGACAACAGAAGACACGTTATGAAGCCTATGGAACTCGAAGACTTAGATCTTTCGTAGTTCTTTTTATTCTTGTTGAGTCATAGGAACCACCGTGCTGTTAAGTGGGGTCCAGGAGAACCAGTCAGAATGACTGAAGTGATGCCTAAATCAAAAACCTATGTCTTCGAGTGAAGACAATGAGAGCGAATCTTGTCCAAAGCCGGACAAGTCAGCTTTGCTTGTAGCCCAAGTAAAGTTGCCATGAGAGTTCGAAATCTGACCGTTGAGACATGTGTCAGTTCCTTCGTGACCCAGGGTCATTTCGGACAAATCAGGTCGGGTTGCCAAGTGGCTATAAATAGCCCACCCCCACAACCATAAACGGTTGGCTGCTCAGATTTCAGTGCACGGCATTTGTCGTTTGAGAGCAACCCACCTCGAAGCCTTTGAGAGAAAATTCCTAGTGAGGATAAAAGCCCTAACCACCCAGAGCCAGAGCAAATTGGGCATCACTTAAGTCTTCTTGTCTGTGTGATCTGAAGACTTATTACACTTGAGGACTGTGAATCCTCCAGACAGTTAGGCGTCGCGTTCAGAGCATCCAAGAGACATTGTGGATTGCCAGTGAACGAAGTCTGTGAAGGTTTGGGAGTCTACCTTGAAGACTTACCAGAGTGATTGGGCGAGGACTAAGTGACCTTAGCTCAAGGAGAATACAGTGAGGACTTGGTGTCCTGAACTGTGTGTTCAGGACTGGGTGTCCGGGACTGTGTGTCCTAAGGTTTAAATACCTAGCCGCTCCAACCAGACGTACAGTTGTCACAGCAACTGGAACTGGTCCAACATATCATTGTCTTCAACGAGTCACTGGTTTCATCTTCACTTCCTTCCCTTGCTGTTACTTATTGTGAAGTCATTGCATGCTTGCTTTATCATTTGTCTTCACAACATGAATGCATGATCTGTGTGGCTTCATAACTTCTTCCCACTTGATCCTTATTACACTAAAGCTGTTTGTCACTGTGCTTTCACTCTGATTGAATACATGACCATGGCTGGCCTAGTGTAATCTAACTTCCGCTGCATAGTAATAGGCATAATCTTCACTGTTTGTCTTCAGAACTCCCAAGTTTTGAAGACTTTCATAAAAATCGCCCATTCACCCCCCCTCTAGTCGATATAACGCACTTTCAATTGGTATCAGAGCAAGGTGCTCCCTTGTTCTGTGTGATTCGGTTTAACCACCTGGAGTTTTAGCTATGTCGACTGCAGGGATAATCAAAGTCTCCGCTGCGTGCCCCGTCTTCGATGGAACTGAATATCCCTACTGGAAGAATAAGATGCGCATGCATCTTGAGCCATTGATGTCGACCTATGGTATGTCGTCGAGAACGGCGTTCCCAAGGCTGGAGAAGGTGTCACTGCTGCTGATGTCAAGAAATTCGTTCAACTGGACTCTACTGCCAAGAATATCATCTGTGGTCATCTGACCAAAGGACAGTATGGCCGTGTGAGTGCCTTGAAGACATCCAAACTGGTCTGGGACTGGCTCTCCAAAGTTAATGAAGGCATCTCAACCCAGAGAGATCAAAGAATCAGTGTCCTTCGCAATCTCTTCAACCGCTTCAAGCGAAATGACAATGAGAATGTCCAGCACACATTTGACAGACTCACTGACATCACAAACGAGCTTCAAGCCCTCGGCGCCACTGAGATCACCAAACATGAAATCGTCAAGACGCTGCTGAGATCACTTGATAGTTCGTTTGACATCCTGGCCCTGATGATTCAAGAACATCCTGATTTCAAGACACTCGATCCGTCTGACATACTTGAGAGGCTCAACACACATGAGTTTCAGCTTTCTGAGAAAAGAGATATCTACGGTCCAAACTATGGGCGAACTCACGCCTTGAAGGCAAAAGCTGTCTCCTCATCTGAAGAAGAATCTGACTGCAATTCTGATGATCCTGAAGACATTGGAAGAGAACTTGCAATGCTAGTGAAGAAGTTCCAAAAATTCACCAAGAAGAAAGGCTTCAGAAAATCTTCACGATCAAGCTCAAGGAATGATGAAGCTTATGCTCATGACTACAAGAAGAAAACATGTCACAAGTGCAAGAAAACTGGACACTTCATCTCTGAGTGTCCACAGTGGGACAATGAGAACAGAAGGAAGAAGAAGAGCAAGGAATATGATTCTGACGACAAGAAGAAGAAGAAATACTCAAAGTCTTCTTCCAAGTCTTCATCAAAGTCTTCATCACACAAGAAGAGCTCATCTGGCAAGGCACGTGCGTTTGTTGGAAAGGAGATGGATTCAGAGGAGGAGTCCGCATCTGAGGAGGCAGAGGTGGAGTCTGAGGAGGAGTCTGATTCTGGCATTGCGAGTCTGGCTACAGCATACGTCGCCAAGTCCATCTTCAACACTGAAGACAATGACTGCATCACCGACACCGACGCAAATGACAAGAACGACTCCACTCCTACCTACTGCTTCATGGCACGCGGTGCCAAGGTAAACACACGCACTACTCGCTATGAAACATCTAGTGACGATGACTCTGAATGTGATTCAAAACCTAGCTACAAAACACTTGCTAAAATTGCAACTGAACAACAGAAAGCTATGGAACATATTCAAAAACTGTTAGACAGAAGCGATGATCTGTTGGGTGCTGAAATGACTCGATCTGAATCCTTAATTGAAGACATAAAAAACCTTCACGTTAAGTATCAGGAACTTGAAGATCATCATGATACTCTCTCAACAACTCATGAAAAGCTTTCCTATGATTATCTTCAAAGGAAGCAAGAACTTGAGAAATTGAGGGTGGCTCATGAAGATCTTCAAAAGGAAAACGAGTCACTTCGCTCCGAACAGATCAGTCCCGCTCAGGAAGGATTTGAACCACCATGTCTTAAATGCATTGAGCGTGATAATGCTAATTCTGTTGCTGAATGTTCCACTGCTACTGCTGTTGCAATATCTTCAACTGTTGGCGTGGTAACTAACCCCTCTGCTGAGGATACCACTGCTATTGCTGATGAGAATGCTATGTTGAAGACATTGCTTGAAACAGGGATGTATAAAAGTCTTAAAGGACATCAGACACTATGTGATGTCCTCAAGAAGCAGATCCTGAATCGAAACCCTAGGAAAGAGGGTGTTGGATTTGTGAGGAAAATCAATGCAGATGGCTCTTACTGGAAACCTGAGCAGTACCCCAAAACCACATGGGTTGCTGCAAAGGAACTTTCAGCAGATCCATCCAACTTATCTGGCTTCACTTGTGCTAACCCCATTATCATTGATGAATCCTTTGATGCAAACTATAAACTGTTTAAGAATCAGAATGGTGAAGTGTTTGCCAGGTACATTGGTACTAACTGCAGGAATGGACCGCCTATGAAGAAGATCTGGGTTTCCAAAAAGTGTCTGGAAAATCTTCCTGTGAATGTCTTCATGACACCTCACTTGAAGAAGACAAACCTCAGACCAAAGGCTTCATACGGTCCAATGGCTTCATACAAACAGAAGACTCACCTGAGTCACACTAACGCAAATGTTTTGCAGGGAAACTATACTCAGGCATATGAATATGAGAGCGGTTCATCGAACCGTGTTCATGTGACCAAAAATTAGTCTGCTTATTCCTATGAGTATTATTGTCCACCTGCTAGACTGTTTGCTAAGGCTTCAAAGCCAAAATTCTCAGATGCTGCACTTAGACTTATTGCTTCTAAGCCACCCTTGAAGATGTGGGTGGTTAAGAAAGCTTAACTCTCTTTTGCAGGGAAAGGTCTCCAGCAGAAAAACAAAATCTTCTGATGCTATTGCTAGGGACCTTAAAAATCTTGTAGGGCGCAAGATAAAATGCCCGAATGGCATCATTATGTACTTCGTTCCTGAATCGCATGCTACTCTCCCTATTAGTCCTAATCTGGATCTAAGTTTTCATAACCCACTGGTTCGTCAAATGTTTATGCTTCACAATTCTCTTCGTGAAGCCTATCCCCCTAACTGTACTGTAGGGTACGACACCAGCGACTTCAAAATCATCAGAATGGATTATTGACAGTGGGTGTACAAATCACATGACTGGCAGAAGAAGCCTTCTTATGGACTCAACATTACGTCCATCCGACAAGAGCCACATCACATTTGCTGACACTGGTAAAAGTAAGGTATTGGGTCTAGGTAGAGTTGCAATCTCAAAGGATCAACACATGGATAAAGTCATGCTTGTTGAATCCCTTGGCTTCAACTTAATGTCTGTCTCAATGCTTTGCGATTTGAATATGATTGTAATGTTTGGAAAATATCGTTGCCTGGTGCTAATGGAATCTGACAAATCTCTAGTGTTTGAAGGGTATCGGAAAGGTGATTTGTACGTGGTAGATTTCTCAGCAGGACCACAACTTGCAGTATGTCTTCTTCCAAAAGCTTCAGAATGCTGGCTTTGGCATCGAAGGCTTGGGCATGCTGGCATGAGGAACCTCCACACCCTTGCGAAGAAAAAGCACGTCATAGGCATCGAGGGCGTCAAGTTCAAGAAAGATCATTTATGCGGTGCCTGTGAAGCAGGGAAGATGACAAGGGCAAAACATCCTTCGAAGACAATCATGACTACTACACAACCCTTCGAACTGCTCCACATGGATCTTTTCGGTCCCACTCACTACTCAACTTTTACTACTACTGCTTGCCTCTATGGCTTCGTCATTGTTGATGATTACTCTAGATATACTTGGGTACACATAATCCTTTACAAGACTGAAGTGCATGATGTCTTCAGACGCTTCGCCAATCGAGCAATGAACAATTTTGGCGCCAAGATAAAGCACATTAGAAGTGACAATGGCACTGAATTCAAGAACACTGGCCTTGATACATATCTTGATACCTTGGGCATCACACATGAATTCTCAGCTCCGTACACGCCACAGCAGAATGGCGTTGTCGAACGCAAGAACAGAACACTCATTGAAATGGCCAGAACAATGCTAGATGAATACAAGACTCCAAGAAAATTCTGGACTGAAGCCATTGATACTGCATGCCACACAATCAATCGTGTTTATCTTCACAAGCTTCTGAACAAGACATCTTATGAACTCCTAACTGGCAAGAAGCCAAATGTCAGTTACTTCAGAGTATTTGGCGCAAAGTGCTGGATCAAGGACCCACACCACACCTCAAAGTTTGCACCAAAAGCACATGAGGGCCTTATGCTTGGATATGGAAAGGATTCACACTCCTACAGAGTCTTTAATCTCTTCCATTACAAAGTGGTCGAAACAGTGGATGTGCGGTTTGATGAAACAAATGGTTCACAAAGAGAGCAACTGCCAAATGTGCTAGATGAAGTCCCACCTAGTGAATCAATCAACCTTATGGGAACTGGAGAGATTATGCCTTCTGAAGCTCATCCTGAAGAAGAACTCATCATCTCAGCACCTGATCAACGTGAAGACAATGCTCAGCCTGAAGACATTCCTCCAAACAACAACGCAGATCAGCGAGAGCAAAGTCTTCACCCTGTACATCCTCGTGTTGCAAATGAAGTGCAGATTGACAAAATACTTGACAGCATCAATGCACCTGGTCCACTCACTCATTCAAGGGAAAACTCAGCTAGCAAACTTCTGTGGGCATTTCGCATTCGTCTCAATATCAGAACCCAAGAAAGTTGAAGAAGCCTTCATGGAACCTGAATGGATTCAAGCTATGCAAGAAGAGCTTCAACAGTTTGAGCTGAATAATGTATGGGAACTGGTTAAGCGTCCTGATCCACGGAAGCACAACATAATAGGCACCAAATGGATATACCGCAACAAGCAAGATGAGCATGGTCAAGTTGTCAGAAACAAAGCTCGTCTCGTTGCTCAAGGATATACTCAAGTGGAGGGCATTGACTTCGATGAAACATTTGCTCCTGTGGCTAGGCTTGAAGCCATACGCATACTGCTGGCCTATGCAAATCATCATAACATACTTCTATATCAAATGGATGTGAAAAGTGCCTTTCTCAATGGCAAGATTGAAGAAGAAGTGTATGTTGCACAACCACCTGGCTTTGAAAATCCAAAACATCCTGATATGGTATACAAGCTCAACAAGGCACTGTATGGCCTGAAACAAGCCCCTAGGGCCTGGTATGATACACTCAAGTACTTTTTGAAGAGCAAAGGCTTCATACCTGGTTCCCTGGATCCCACTCTTTTCACGAAGACATACGATGGTGAACTGTTTGTGTGCCAAATATATGTGGATGACATTATCTTCGGCTGCACCAATCAGAAGTACAGTGAAGAGTTTGGATATATGATGCAAGAGCAATATCAGATGTCCATGATGGGGGAGCTGAAGTTCTTTCTTGGTCTTCAAATCCGACAATAGCACAATGGCATCTTCATATCTCAAGAGAAGTATCTCAAAGATTGCCTGAAGAAGTTCGATATGCAAGACTGCAAAGGCTTCACAACACCAATGCTAGCCAAACATCATCTAGGTCCTGATGACAATGGTAAAGAGTTCGATCAAAAGGTATACCGCTCCATGATTGGGTCTTTGCTTTATTTATGTGCATCTAGGCCAGATATCATGCTTAGTGTTTGCATGTGTGCTCGATTTCAAGCGGCACCAAAGGAGTCGCATCACTTAGCTGTGAAGCGAATTCTTCGATATTTGGCTCACACCCCAACTCTAGGATTATGGTATCCAAAGGGCTCAGAGTTTGATTTGGTTGGATTTTCGGCCGCTGATTATGCTGGTGACAAAGTTGATCGCAAGTAAACATCAGGCACATGTCACTTTCTGGGACGATCACTTGTATGTTGGTATTCAAAGAAGCAGAACTGTGTATCTCTCTCCACTGCTGAATCTGAATACATTGCTGCGCTCAGCTTCTGTGGATGAAGCAAGCACTCAAGGATTATGGCATTCATCTGAAGCAAGTGCCACTTTACTGAGACAACGAAAGCGCCATCAAGATTGCCAACAACCCAGTTCAGCACTCGAAGACAAAGCACATTGAAATTCGTCATCACTTTCTCAGAGATCATGTTGTGAAGGAAGACATTGATATCATACACGTCAACACTGAAGAGCAATTGGCAGATATCTTCACCAAGCCCTTGGATGAGAAGAGGTTTTGCAAGTTACGGTGTGAGCTAAATATCTTGGAATCCTCAAATGTCCTGTGATCAGGCACACATCCTAACACTTATGCATATTGATGACTTAGATGTGCAACACACAAAGTAAAGTATATCTTCAATCAATGAAGACATACATTCTAAGTGTGAATACATTAATGTGGAATTTGACTTCGGAGCGCCACGATAATTGTGCGCCGTGTCTGGGTCTAATACTTCCTATACGGTGGGTAACGCCACCACCAAACGTTCCATTTTGAAGTGTTTAACTCATGGCGTTACCTTGCAATATCTTCACATTGTTTTGGCTTCGAACTTAACATGTCTTCATGATTATCTTCACTATGATTATATATATATATATGCTCTAGTGTTCTGTCCTCTACAGCATTCACTTATAGCTATGTCTTCTTGGTTGAATCTTTTGAACTAAGTGAATGTGATCGGACCCTAACCTCTCTATGCTTTCTATCTCAAACTCTATCTCTCCAAGTCATATGCATTCTGTTGAAACTGTCGAATGTCTTCACTGTGTCCTTGTCAGCTGAAGACATAGAGACAACCATAAAAGTCCGTTTTTAATGCTCATTCCTCCACATAAGATCCGGAGAAGCAGGAACGACCGCCCCGACAATTTAGGCGTGCGTGGGACGTGGAACAAACCCCAAACTTCCTCTAACTGGCCACGCGTTCCTCAAATGCGAACCGCCAGGGGCACCTGCGTAATAGCACAGTGCCGCCTCTGAGTCTATAAATTCACACTTACCGCGATCATTATCTCCTTCTTCCATCCTCGCACGTAGCGCCACCGCTAGCACTCGACGACGCCGGAGACGAAGCGCTTTGCTGCCGCAACCTCTCCAACGCCGTCCTCACGCCGACCGCGGACATCGTCCTCTCCGCCGTCGCCGTAGGTGTTTTCCGTCGCCAAGTTAGGGCACGGAGGACTGAACTGCTCGGCATCAACTTCCTTCCGTCTAGCAGTTCCAGTGTGGTAAATAAAACTTCTTTTTACAGCCTCTTTTGATCTCTTGGTTCTGTCACTTTCTACCATAAGAAGTTTCTCTTCACACCAGTTAGATCTCTCGCTGCATCTCATAACATGCCTAGTATATTCACTTGTGCTTCATAAAGTAGTTAGATTCCTCACTTGTACTGATCTATGGGTTCGTACAAATCTGGAACCAACTTCTTATCTATGAGTGAATGTCTTCGCACAATGAGGTCAATGTCTTCTAAACTGATTAATCTTCAAAACCTTCTGAGAATGCATATGACCTCTTCCCCTTCCCTCGCACCTTAATGCTGTCACAGGTACATGTCTGTGGGAGAATCCTTTGGTTCTCATAGTCTGCATTCATTTGCAGAATTCCTACAGCATCACATAAACTCTCCTGAAGCCAGTTCCTGTTTGTCAAGAAAAACAAAGCCTTTGAAGCCTTTGAAAGTTTTGAAGCCTTTCAAGTTAAAGTTTATGGCTTCAGTTGCAGCAGCAAGAAAGGGGGGCAGACAGAGACGTGAGGGAACTTCCAAGGATCTGCCTGAAGACTTGGCAGAAATGTACAAAACAGATCCAGAAGAGAGCTATGGGCAGCGCAAAACCCGAATCCAATGGATTCGACGCTATTGGGCAGAACAGTGGTTCAAATACCGCTTCGTCACCCAGGAGTATGCTGAAAAGAATGCAATCAAGAGTCCATGGGGGGATATCTTATACAAGAACCTTGTACCCAGAACCAGAGATGAAGCCATTGCTCAAGGCTTCTACCCATGCATGGTCCGAGGACCACAGCCTGATGATGCACATCCGTCGTCACTTCTCTGGTGTCGTGACGACAATCTCTTCAAACGCAACTTTCAGTTTGCTCAACAGTCAGCGAAGCTAAACAAGAAGAAATTTGGGCTTGACTTCAATCCTGGTCCCTCCTCACCAAGGGCAGATGGCACACGCGACGCGGAACCCAATATCATCGGTCCGTTTGCCAATCTTGAGGGCCTGATCACCCACATCTTGGTCCAAGGGACTGCTGTGAATGACCCTCCAGCTGATTCTGAGTCTGATGAAGCTCCTGCTGTGCCGAAGCCAAAGCAGACAAAGAAACCAAAAGCTTCGAAGCCGGCCCCTGCCTCAAAAATCTCAAGGGCGAAGCCATTGAAAACTGCACCTCCTGAAGTCAGTATGCAGTCTGAAGATGTATCCCGCATCTCCAAGCCCCTGAAGGAAAAGGAGCCCCAGCAACACACAGGCAAAGAGCTCACTGCTGCTGCCATTCTGCGCAGTGAAGCCATTGATCTATCAAGCGATGAAGATCTGGGCGATGACGCACTAGAACATCTCATCAAAAGCAAGGAGGAAGCGGAAATCTTCAACAATCTGCCTCTCTTTGATGTCGCCATCATCCACAGCTTCATCGATGAATGGTTTGACACACCAGATATAAGCTTCAATGATCTGCAGCTGCCTGTTGGACTCAGCGTCGCCTTCCAAGGCGCAATTGCTTCAGAACTGGCCATTGCTCAGCGCATTGTTGAGCTGAAGCAGAAAATTGATCACGAAAAAGCTCAGTTCAAGAAGCACATGGCCAGTCTCAGCGTGCAGGAAGTGAGAAGCTTCAAAATCATGCTGCATGATCTCAAAGAAAACTTTCTGAAGAAGCGTGCTGAAGCCCAAGGCTCGCGTGAAAGGATGAAGTCATTGGCTGACAAATGTGTTCAAGCCTACAACGAGGCTGAAAAGCGCAAGGCACTTGGGCGTCCAGGCATTGACCCCAAGATGGCCGCAAAGAAGAAGAAGAAGCAGCCTGCTGTGAGTGAACCAGAGTCATCAAGACAAGCAGCCACTCCCATTGTCTTCCCAACTGCCACGACTGGCTCGAAGCCAAAGAGCCGGTCAACAGCTTCAGAGCTAAAGAAGACAAGAGCTGCAGAAGCTGAAGCCAGAAAAAGGAAGAGCTCTGAAGCCTCTCCTTCTGCCCCCAGTAAAAAGAAGCGCAAGACTAAGAAATCTAGGGCTGCTCCCACAGAGCCCTTGATGGTTGAACCCCTTTCTTTAATTCACCCCAATGCAGAAAGAATACTAACAGTTCATGAGCCTGCTCCCACAGAGGCACCTGACGCTGAAGATATTCCAGCAGCCGACCCACTAGCTGCTGAAGACATTGGTCATCAGGACAATGTGCAAGGTGATGCAGCCCTTCCTCAGCTTGAAACAAGCAAACCCATCAGCATTGGTCGTCCTCTGACGCCAATGGCACAAGATGAGTCATGGGCGGATCGCCCTCAGGAGGAAGAAGACATTGAGGCCCAGCCCACTCCGACACCACAAGCGTCGTCTGCGTTCCGTAGGCTTCGCAAAGGTCCACGGCCTCAAGTCCAGTCTGCAGAAATTCCGGCTGCATCAGCCGAAGACAATGAAGAAGCACCTCCAGAACCCACTCCCTCGCTCCATCAAGATGCAGTTCCCCAAGAGAACGTGCCTGAAGATGTCCCTCAAACTACTAACACTGAAGCCAATGTGGAGCCCGCCCCACCAAATGCTTCAGCGGACAGCGAAGCCACTGAGCCAGACACTTCAGTTCCTGAGTCTGCTGCAGGTCCACAATTTGACTATCACATAGAGCACAGGCCTCATGTCCAGAAGCCAGTCCCAAGGCTTCCAAGGTTCCCAGGTCCTGCATCAGCACCTGGCTCCTTTGATGTAAACAGCTTCAAGGCAGACAACACATTTTTCCATAGCTCCAAGAACCCCTATTCAAGGGAAAGGATTGTATCAGACAGGTTCTGGAGCTATTCACAGCGCAGCTATTATTCTTGCATCTTATACAACCAAGGTCGCATCTTCCCTCACAAGCGCCTTGAGGTTGAAGCTATTGCTGGTCTGCCATGTCTTGAGGAAGCTTTGGACTGCTTCAGGCAAGTGGGTCTGATGCCGTTTGTGACTGATGAAGAGCACTGGAACGAAGAGCTTCTGCTTCAGTTTTATGCCACTCTCCACATCAAAGGCTACAACAGAGATCCTAAGACTTGGATCCTGGAGTGGATGACCGGAAATGTCCATCATGAAGCCAATGCATTCAATATCATTGAGCTCACTGGCCTGCCCACTCCAGGCGAATTCTTCGAGGAAGGGTGTCAACTTCATTCTGAAGCTATTGAGAGCATATTTCAGAGAACTGAACCCAATATGAGTCAGATGCTCTCAATGATGAAGCCATTGCCTCAAGATGCACCCTATCCAACTGAGTTCTTCGTTGAAGACCTAGAGTACCTGCCCAGGACCATATATCATATTATCCGGCAGACTCTCTGGCCCATTAAGGGACACTCTCCACATGCCAAGATTGAGGGTGCAATGAAGACTCTCATATTCTATATCATGCATGGCAAATGCTTCAACGCACAGGATCTTTTCATACGACAACTTGCTGCGTCAGGCTCGGACTTATTTGGTCTAAAAATCTATGCCCCTTGGGTGATGAGGCTGATCAAACTGCACTCTACAATTTCGTATCAGCCCTCCGCCCGAAACCATCGCATCTTCCTGCCAGATGTGGATATCTCTGCTGAAGCAATATACCCTGAGCCTGCCAAGCAACCAATAAGTCTTCAGAATGCCGAACACCAGAGCTTCACGCAGAATGTTGAAGGTGTTGAAGCCATGTCCAGGGTCTATCCGATGGCTGGCACTACACGTGCACCAGCATCAACTGAAGCCACAGATAGCACAAACACTCCAAGACCCAAGAAGCGTGCTCGTGTCCTCACTGACCGAGAGCTTCTTGTGGCCCTTCACCAAAAGCAAGATAGGCATCACGACTGGCTGAAACGTCAGATGAAGAGCCTCTTGGTGGATGTCAATCGTCTTCGAAACCTGGCCACCAAGAATGCCTTCGTTACACATGAGACTTTCCATCGTACGTGGAAAGGGCTCTCAATGATCTGCACTGAAGCTGAACTTGAAGAGGATGGCTTCACAGAGCGCTTCAAATTTGACACCACACCTCCTAGGAGGGCTGTGATGCGCAACACACCGTCACTTGAAGACTCTGAGTATTCCTCATCTGCTGCCACCGTCACTGCGAGGATCATTGATGAAGATGATGATGCTACTTCACCACCACCTGCTTCAGCACCTCAAAGCTCAGCACCGCCAAACAACTCCACCGACCCTGCTGCGCCTGGGAACGCGTAGAAAACTCTATGTCTTCAAACCTTTTTGGTCATTCCTGACAAAAGGGGGAGAAGCATATTATGTTTATAGTCTTCAAGGGGGTCAATATGGGCGGGTGCCTTGTTTTGTTATACTTTGCTTCGTGTTTACAACTCTGGTTTTTGCTTCATTTGGTTCTTTTGAGTTGTAAACACTAAAACTCGATGGTCGTCTGCTACTTGTTTACCACTCTGTTTGCGAAGATAAATTCCGCATGTGCGACGATAAATTCCGCACTCATCTCATTCTGCAGACGTCCATTTTCCATTATGCATGTCATTATCTTCATATACTTTCACATGCATGGTGGATTGTCATCATAAGCTGAAGCTGATCTCCACAAGTACAACCTGCCATGTGCATTTGCATTCCAAAAGCAAATTAACTTATATGCACATCTTCAGGGGGAGCTCTTGAAACTTATGAAGACAATTCCTTTACAAACTTCACACTTTATATTCCCCGTTGAAAACATCAACTAGTTTGTCATCAATCACCAAAAAGGGGGAGATTGTAAGTGCATCTAGTGCCACCCCTAGTTGGTTTTGGAGTATTGACGACAAACCTAGTTGAGGGGCTAATGTGTTTGTGAGAATTGCAGGAAAACACAGGTAGAAGTCCCTCATTGATTCGGTTTTACTACCAGAGATGACCCCTAAAAATGTATGTAGACATTGAAGACAAAGGTGGTATATGAAGATATTCACATTGAAGACTATGACAACAGAAGACACGTTATGAAGCCTATGGAACTCGAAGACTTAGATCTTTCGTAGTTCTTTTTATTCTTGTTGAGTCATAGGAACCACCGTGCTATTAAGTGGGGTCCAGGAGAACCAGTCAGAATGACTGAAGTGATGCCTAAATCAAAAACCTATGTCTTCGAGTGAAGACAATGAGAGCGAATCTTGTCCAGAGCCGGACAAGTCAGCTTAGCTTGTAGCCCAAGTAAAGTTGCCATGAGAGTTCGAAATCTGACCGTTGAGACACGTGTCAGTTCCTTAGTGACCCAGGGTCATTTCGGACAAATCAGGTCGGGTTGCCAAGTGGCTATAAATAGCCCACCCCCACAACCATAAACGGTTGGCTGCTCAGATTTCAGTGCACGGCTTTTGTCGTTTGAGAGCAACCCACCTCGAAGCCTTTGAGAGAAAATTCCTAGTGAGGAGAAAAGCCCTAACCACCCAGAGCCAGAGCAAATTGGGCATCACTTAAGTCTTCTTGTCTGTGTGATCTGAAGACTTATTACACTTGAGGACTGTGAATCCTCTAGACGGTTAGGCGTCGCGTTCAGAGCATCCAAGAGACATTGTGGATTGCCAGTGAACGAAGTCTGTGAAGGTTTGGGAGTCTACCTTGAAGACTTACCAGAGTGATTGGGCGAGGACTAAGTGACCTTAGCTCAAGGAGAATACGATGAGGACTTGGTGTCCTGAACTGTGTGTTCAGGACTGGGTGTCCGGGACTGTGTGTCCTAAGGTTTAAATACCTAGCCGCTCCAACCAGACGTACAGTTGTCACAGCAACTGGAACTGGTCCAACATATCATTGTCTTCAACGAGTCACTGGTTTCATCTTCACTTCCTTCCCTTGCTGTTACTTATTGTGAAGTCATTGCATGCTTGCTTTATCATTTGTCTTCACAACGTGAATGCATGATCTGTGTGGCTTCATAACTTCTTCCCACTTGATCCTTATTACACTAAAGCTGTTTGTCACTGTGCTTTCACTCTGATTGAATACATGACCATGGCTGGCCTAGTGTAATCTAACTTCCGCTGCATAGTAATAGGCATAATCTTCACTGTTTGTCTTCAGAACTCCCAAGTTTTGAAGACTTTCATAAAAATCGCCTATTCACCCCCCCTCTAGTCGATATAACGCACTTTCAGTATGGTGGCTGTTTTGAGGAAGGTATATGGTGGGTTTATGGTACCGGCGAAAGTTGCGCGGTACTAGAGAGGCTAGCAATGATGGAAGGGTGAGAGTGCGTATAATCCATGGACTCAACATTAGTCATAAAGAACTCACATACTTATTGCAAAAATCTATTAGTCATCGAAACAAAGTACTATGCGCATGCTCCTAGGGGGATAGATTGGTAGGAAAAGACCATCGCTCGTCCCCGACTGCCACTCATAAGGAAGACACTCAATAAATACCCCATGCTCCGACTTCGTTACATAACGGTTCACCATACGTGCATGCTACGGGAATCACAAACCTCAACACAAGTATTTCTACAATTCACAACCACCCACTAGCATGACTCTAATATCACCATCTTTATATCGCAAAACTATTGCAAGGAATCAAACATATCATATTCAGGGATCTTCAAGTTTTATGTAGGATTTTATGACTAACCATGTGAATGACCAATTCCTGTCGTCTCTCTAAATAGATATAAGTGAAGCAAGAGAGTTTAATTTTTTCTACAAAAGATATGCCCACGCTCTAACAAATATAAGTGAAGAAAAAGAGCATTCTACAAATGGCGGTTGTCTATGTAAAGAGAAACAAGCAATCCAAACTTCAAATGATATAAGTGAAGCACATGAAGCATTCTATAAAGCCATACTCAAAAGATATAAGTGAAGTGCAATGAGCATTCTATAAATCATCCAAGGACTATCTCATACCAGCATGGTGCATAAAAAGAAAAAAATAATAAAAACCTAAATGCAAAAGACGCTCCAAGATTGCACATATCGCATGAATGAAATGAATCCGAAAACATGCCGATATTTGTTGAAGAAAGAGGGGATGCCTCCCCAGCATCCCAAGCTTAGACGCTTGAGTCTCCTTGAATATTTACTTGGGGTTCCTCGGGAATCCCCAAGCTTGAGCTCTTGCCTCTCTTCCTTCTTCTCACATCGAGACCTTCTCAATCATCGAACACTTCATCCACACAAAACTTCAACAAAAAACTCGGTAAGATCCGTTAGTATAATAAAGCAAATCACCACTATAAGTACTGTTGCAAACCAATTCATATTTTATTTTTGCATTGTGTATACTGTAATATAACTTTTTCATGGCTTAATCCATTAATATGAATCGATAGTTTCATCAAAACAAGCAAACTATGCATCAAAAACAGAATCTGTCTAAAACAGAACAGTCTGTAATAATTTGAACATTCACCATACTTCTGACACTTTAAAATTCTACCAAAATTAGGAAACATAAACAATTTGTATAGGAATACAGTGCAAAGAGAATCAGAACCATTTGACGTTCCAGCTAAAAATGTAAAATCGCGCACTACAGCCAAAGTTTCTGTCCTGCACCGTACAAACCATCAAGCAAATGTAAACATCCTAAAGGCAAACCTTGGCACATTATTTTTATAATACAATGGAATTGTACAAGGGGATAATTATTTTTGTTGAAAAGTTTCTGTAATTAAGATTCACAAAGTTCCCATGGGCATGAACAAAGTTCAAGGACGTCCCCCACTTTCACAATGCTCATCTCTCTCACTTTCACTTTTCTTTTAGAAAAAGTTTTGGGTTCCCCTCTTTATTTTTGTTGTTTTTAAACTATATGAAAGCACTCAACAGAAATAAATGACTCTCTAAAACTTCCGGGTTGTCTCCCTGGCAGCGCTTTCTTTAAGGCCATTAAGCTAGGCATATAGTGCTCAAGTAGTGAATCCACCCGGATCCCAAGGTATATCAAAGCCAATTTGAATCAACAATGATTTGTAATTTAGTAGTGAGCACAAATCAACATATATCATGTAATGACGAAGTCTAACTCTCTTCCTATGCATTGGCATGTCATAAAAGAACAATTCATGCACATCTAGTAAAAGCCAATGCATAGTATAATCAGTTTCTTGCAATTTTATCATATTGGAAACATAGAGAGGTGGAGATATAGTTCCTCTCTCATAATAATTGCAAGTAGGAGCAGCAAGCACATGCATATTATATTTATCGAAATCATCATGTGCAACGGTAAAGGGCAACCCATCAATATAATCCTTAATAAGTGCAAACTTCTCTGATATAGTGTAGTCAGGAGAATTCAAAAAAATAATAGGACTATCATGCGTGGGTGCAATAGCAACAATTTCATGTTTAACATAAGGAACTATAGCAAGTTCATCTCCATAAGCATAATTCATATTGGCATCTTGGCCACAAGCATAGCAAGCATCATCAAAAAGGGATATTTCAAGAGAATCAATGGGATCATAACAGTCATCATAGCAATCATCCTTCGGTAATCACGAAGGGGAATTAAACAATGTATGAGTTGAAGAGTTACTCTCATTAGAAGGTGGGCACGGGTGATCAATCCACTCTTCCTCCTTTTGTTCTTCGCTCTCCTCCTCATCTTTTTCATCCAATGAGCTCACAGTTTCATCAATTTCTTCTTCCATAGACTCCTGCAAAATATTAGTCTCTTCTTGGACAGAGGAGTACTCCTCAATATATTGTTTAACATAGGCATTAGAAGCATAATTCTCATAACAATATTCAAGTATGGCAAAATTTTCAGATTTGTGAAGAGTAGCATCATACTTTTCAATCAAAGAAGCAATTTCAAAAGCACCCTTAAAGGCAACAAATTATTCAATTTGTTGAACATCATAGTAATTATAAACACCCTTAGCATACGAAGATACGATTCCATTATTACTAAACTCACATTGATAGGGAAGGTGTTTCTTAGGGTTTTCAGAACAACAAGTAAAATCATATATTTCACATAAATTCCAAGCATAGTATTGCAAACGTTGAATTTGACCCCACAATAGTTTCCCTCTTTCAGATATACGGTGTCGCACATAACAAGCATGCTCATCTAAAGATTTGCCCTTAACTAAGCTAGTTGGGGTTTCAGCACGAGCACAAAGGGATCGAAGATGATCCAAGTAAAAAGCTTCAGCAGTGTGATAGATTTTGAGTGGTTCTTCAACCATTGGTTCAGTAGGTACAACTAATTTTTTTGGTATTTTGCGTTTCCTACCCATAACTAAAGATAGGAAACAACTAAGAACATCAAATAAAAATTACTTAGTGATAAAGCAAACAAGCACACACGAGAATATTCACCCCACGCTATTGCTCCCTAGCAACGGCGCCATAAAAAGGTCTTGATAACCCACAAGTATAGGGGATCGCAACAGTTTTCGATAAGTAAGAGTGTCGAACCCAACGAGGAGCTAAAGGTAGAACAAATATTCCCTCAAGTTCTATCGACCACCGATACAACTCTACGCACGCTTGATGTTCGCTTTACCTAGAACAAGTATGAAACTAGAAGTACTTTGTAGGTGTTTTTGGAAAGGCTTGCAAGAAAGTAAAGAGCACGAAAATAAAACTAGGGACTGTTAAGGTAAAGAAGCAACTAAAGTAAATATAGCAAGTGTGGAAAAGTGGTGGTAGGAGTTGCGAAATTGTCCCTTAAGCAATTGACTACTTTACTAGACCGATAGCAAGTATTATGTGGGAGAGGCCACTGCTAGCATGTCATCCCTGACTTGGAATTCTATGCACTTATGATTGGAACTATTAGCAAGAATCCGCAACTACTAATGTTTATTAAGGTAAAACCCAACCATAGCATTAAGATATATTGGTCCCCCTTCAATCCCGTATGCATCAATTTCTATGCTAGGTTGAAGCTTCTGTCACTCTTGCCCTCCAATACATAGTCCTATCAACATACAAACTAACCCTAGGGTGTGATCCACGCGCGCAATCATATGATGGGAACCAAAGGACAGCAACATAACCACAAGCAAATTAAATCAATCATAGCAATTTATCAACCACCGATAGGACAACGAAAATCTACTCAGACATCATAGGATGGCAACACATCATTGGATAATAATATGATGCATAAAGCACCATGTTCAAGTAGAGGGTACAGCGGGTTGCGGGAGAGTGGACCGTTGTAGATAGAGGGGGAAGGTGATGGAGATGTTGGTGAAGATGGCGGAGGTGTTGGTGTAGATCGCGGTGATGATGATGGCCCCCGGTGGCACTCCGGTGCCACCGGAAGCGAGGGGGGGAGAGCCCCCCTCCTTCTTATTCTTCCTTGACCTTCTCCCTAGATGGGAGAAGGGTTTCCCCTCTGGTCCATAGCCTCCATGGCACGGGAGGGGCGAGGGCCCCTCCGAGATTGGATCTGTCTCTCTGTCTCTCTCTGTTTCTGCGTTTTCAGATTCTTCCCTTTCATCGTTTCTTATATTCCCGGAGAACCGTAACTCCGATTGGGCTGAAATTTTAACACGATATCTATCCGGAAATTAGCTTTCTTGCGGACAAAGAAGGGCACCAACCGCCTTACGGGGTGGTCACGAGGGTCAGGGGCGCTCCTGACACCCTAGGGCGCGCCCCCCTACCTCGTGCCTGTTGGAAATATGCCCTAGAGGCAATAATAAATTAGTTATTATTATATTTCCTTGTTCATGATAATCGTTTATTATCCATGCTAGAATTTTATTGATAGGAAACTCAGATACATGTGTGGATACATAGACAACACCATGTCCCTAGTAAGCCTCTAGTTGACTAGCTCGTTGATCAATAGATGGTTACGGTTTCCTGACCATGGACATTGAATGTCATTGATAACGGGATCACATCATTAGGAGAATGATGTGATGGACAAAGACCCAATCCTAAGCCTAGCACAAGATCTTGTAGTTCGTATGCTAAAGCTTTTCTAATGTCAAGTATCATTTCCTTAGACCATGAGATTGTGCAACTCCCGGATACCGTAGGAGTGCTTTGGGTGTGCCAAACGTCACAACGTAACTGGGTGGCTATAAAGGTACACTACAGGTATCTTCAAAAGTGTCTGTTGGGTTGGCACGAATCGAGACTGGGATTTGTCACTCCGTGTAAACGGAGAGGTATCTCTGGGCCCACTCGGTAGGACATCATCATAATGTGCACAATGTGATCAAGGAGTTGATCACGGGATGATGTGTTACTAAACGAGTAAAGAGACTTGCCGGTAACGAGATTGAACAAGGTATCGGGATACCGACGATCGAATCTCGGGCAAGTATCGTACCGCTAGACAAAGGGAATTGTATACGGGATTGATTAAGTCCTTGACATCGTGGTTCATCCGATGAGATCATCGTGGAACATGTGGGAGCCAACATGGGTATCCAGATCCCGCTGTTGGTTATTGACCAGAGAGTCATCTCGGTCATGTCTGCATGTCTACCGAACCCGTAGGGTCTACACACTTAAGGTTCGGTGACGCTAGGGTTATAGAGATATTAGTATGCGGTAACCCGAAAGTTGTTCGGAGTCCCGGATGAGATCCCGGACGTCACGAGGAGTTCCGGAATGGTCCGGAGGTAAAGATTTATATATGGGAAGTCTTGTTTTGGTCGCCGGAAAAGTTTCGCGCATTATTGGTATTGTACCGGGAGTGCCGAAAGGGGTCCGAGGGTCCACCTGCCCCGGGGGGCCACATGGGCTGTAGGGGTGTGTGCCTTGGCCTATATGGGCCAAGGGCACCAGCCCCAAAAGGCCCATGCGCCAAGAGATAAGGGAAGGAAAGAGTCCTAAAGGGGGAAGGCACCTCCTAGGTGCCTTGGGGAGGATGGACTCCTCCCTGGCCGCACCCTTCCTTGGAGGAAGGGCCAAGGCTGCGCCCCCCCTCTCCCTTGGCCCTATATATAGTGGGGGGATGGGAGGGCAACCGCACCTAAGCCCTGGCGCCTCCCTCTCCCTCCCATGACACATCTCCCTCCTCCCGCAACGCTTGGCGAAGCCCTGTTGGAATCCCGCTACTTCCACCACCACGCCGTTGTGCTGCTGGATCTCCATCAACCTCTCCCCCCCCTTTCTGGATCAAGGAGGAGGAGACGTTGCTGCTCCGTACGTGTGTTGAACGCGGAGGTGCCGTCCGTTCGGCGCTAGGATCATCGGTGATTTGGATCACGACGAGTACGACTCCATCAACCCCGTTCTCTTGAACGCTTCCGCGCGCGATCTACAAGGGTATGTAGATCCACTCCTCCCTCGTTTCTAGATGACTCCATAGATAGATCTTGGTGACACATAGGAAAATTTTGAATTTATGCTACGTTCCCCAACAGTGGCATCATGAGCTAGGTCTATGCGTAGTTTCTATGCACGAGTAGAACACAAAGCAGTTGTGGGCGTTGATTTTGTTCAATATGCTTACTGTTACTAGTCCAATCTTGATTCGATGGCATTGTGGGATGAAGCGTCCCGGACCGACCTTACACGTACTCTTACGTGAGACTGGTTCCACCGACTGACATGCACTAGTTGCATAAGGTGGCTAGCAGGTGTCTGTCTCTCCCACTTTAGTCGGATCGGATTCGATGAAAGGGGTCCTTATGAAGGGTAAATAGCAATTGGCATATCACGTTGTGGTTTTTGCGTAGGTAAGAAATGTTCTTGCTAGAAACCCATAGCAGCCACGTAAAACATGCAAACAACAATTAGAGGACGTCTAACTTGTTTTTGCAGGGTATGCTATGTGATGTGATATGGCCAAAAGGATGTGATGAATGATATATGTGATGTATGAGATTGATCATGTTCTTGTAATAGGAATCACGACTTGCATGTCGATGAGTATGACAACCGGCAGGAGCCATAGGAGTTGTCTTAATTTATTTATGACCTGCATGTCAACATAAACGTCATGTAATTACTTTACTTTATTGCTAACCGTTAGCTGTAGTAGTAGAAGTAATAGTTGACGAGACAACTTCATGAAGACACAATGATAGAGATCATGATGATGGAGATCATGGTGTCATGCCGGTGACGATGATGATCATGGAGCCCCGAAGATGGAGATCAAGAGGAGCAAAGTGATGAAGGCCCTATCATGTCACTATTTGATTGCATGTGATGTTTATCATGTTTATGCATCTTGGTTACTTAGAACGATGGTAGTAAATAAGATGATCCCTCATAATAATTTCAAGAAAGTGTTCCCCCTAACTGTGCACCGTTGCGACAGTTTGTTGTTTCGAAGCACCACGTGATGATCGGGTGTTAGATTCTAACGTTCACATACAACGGGTGTAAGACAGATTTACACACGTGAAACACTTAGATTGACTTGACGAGCCTAGCATGTACAGACATGGCCTCGGAACACAAGAGACCGAAAGGTCGAGCATGAGTCGTATGGTAGATACGATCAACATGAAGATGTTCACCGATGATGACTAGTCCGTCTCACGTGATGATCGGACACGGCCTAGTTGACTCAGATCATGTAATCACTTAGATGACTAGAGGGATGTCAATCTGAGTGGGAGTTCATAAGATGAACTTAATTATCCTGAACATAGTCAAAAGGTCTTCGCAAATTATGTCGTAGCTCGCGCTTCAATTCTACTGTTTAGATATGTTCCTAGAGAAAATTTAGTTGAAAGTTGATAGTAGTAATTATGAGGACTAGGTCCGTAAACTGAGGTTTGTCCTCATTGCTTCATACAAGGCTTATGTCCTTAATGCACCGCTCAGTGTGCTGAACCTCGAACGTTGTCTATGGATGTTGCGAACATCTGACATACACATTTTGATAACTACGTGATAGTTCAGTTAAACGGGTTAGAGTTGAGGCACCGAAGACGTTTTGAAACGTCGCGAAACATATGAGATGTTTCGAGGGCTGAAATTGGGATTTCAGGCTCGTGCCCACGTCAAGAAACCTCCGACGATTTTCTTAGCCTGCAAACTAAGGGAGAAAAGCTCAATTGTTGAACTTGTGCTCAGATTGTCTGAGTACAACAAATCGCTTGAATCGAGTGGGAGTTGATCTTCCATATGAAATAGTGATGGTTCTCCGAAGTCATTACCACCAAGCTGCTTGAGCTTCATGATGAACTATAATATATCAGGGACATATATGATGATCCTTGAGATATTCGCGATGTTTGACACCACAAAAGTAGAGATCAAGAAGGAGCATCAATTGTTGATGGTTGGTGAAACCACTAGTTTCAAGAAGGGCAAGGGCAAAAAGGGATGCTTCATGAATCGGCAAATCAGCTGCTGCTCTAGTGAAGAAACCCAAGGTTGAACCCAAACCCGAGACTAAGTGCTTCTGTAATAAAGGGAACAGCCACTGGAGCAGAATTACCCTAGATACTTGGTAGATAAGAAGGCTGGCAAGGTCGATAGAAGTATATTGGATGTATTATGTTAATGTGTACATTACTAGTACTCCTAGTAGCACCAAGGTATTAGATACCGGTTCGGTTGCTAAGTGTTAGTAACTCGAAATAAAAGCTACGGAATAAACGGAGACTAGCTAAAGGTGAGATGACGATATGTGTTGGAAGTATTTCCAAGGTTGATCAAATATCGTACGCTCCCTCTACCATCGAGATTGGTGTTTGCGTTGAGCATAGACATGATTGGATTATGTCTATCGCAATACGGTTATTCATTTAAAGAGAATAATGGTTACTCTGTTTATTTGAATAATACCTTCAATGGTCTTACACCTGAAATGAATGGTTTATTGAATCTCGATCATAGTGATACACATGTTCATGCCAAAAGATATAAGATAGTAATGATAGTACCACCTACTTGTGGCACTGCCACTTAAGTCATATCGGTATAAAACGCATGAAGAAGCTCCATGTTGATGGATCTTTGGACTCACTCATTTTTGAAAGGATTGAGACATGCGAACCATGTTTGTTGGTAGATATGCATGAAGAAACTCTATACAGATGGATCGTTTGGACTCACTTGATTTTGAATCACTTGAGACATGCAAATCATACCATATGGGCAAGATGACTGAAAGCCTCGTTTTCAGTAAAATGGAACTAGAAAGCAACTTGTTGGAAGTAATACATTTTGATGTGTGCAGTCCAATGAGTGCTGAGGCATGTAGTGGATATCGTTATGTTCTTACTTCACAGATGATTTGAGTAGATGTTGAGTATATTTACTTGATGAATCACGAGTCTGAATTATTGAAAGGTTCAAGTAATTTCAGGGTGAAGTTGAAAGATCGTCGTGACAAGAGGATAAAATATCTATGATATGATCATAGAGATGAATATCTGAATTACGAGTTTGGCACAGAATTAAGACATTGTGGAAATTGTTTCACAACTAATACAGCCTGGAACACCATAGTGTGATGGTGTGTCCGAACATCATAACTGCACCCTATTGGATATGATGCATACCATGATGTCTCTTATCGAATTACCACGATAGTTTATGGGTTAGGCATTAAAGACAACCACATTCACTTTAAATAGGGCACCACGTAATTCCGATGAGATGACACCATATGAACTATGGTTTAGAGAAACCTAAGCTGTCATTTCTTAGAAGTTTGGGGCTGCGACGCTTATGTGAAAAAGTTTCAGGCTGATAAGCTCGAACCCAAAGCGGATAAATGCATCTTCATAGGACACCCAAAACAGTTGGGTATACCTCCTGTCTCAGATCCGAAAGCAATAAGGGATTGTTTCTAGAATCGGGTCCTTTCTCGAGGAAAAGTTTCTCTCGAAAGAATTGAGTGGGAGGATGGTGGAGACTTGATGAGGTTATTGAACCGTCTCTTCAACTAGTGTGTGGCAGGGCACAGGAGTTGTTCCTATGGCACCTACACCAATTGAAGTGGAAGCTTATGATAGTGATCATGAAACTTCAGATCAAGTCACTACCAAACCTCGTGGGATGACAAGGATGCGTACTACTTCAGAGTGGTACGTAATCCTGTCTTGGAAGTCATGTTGCTAGACAACAATGAACCTACGAGCTATGGAGAAGCGATAGTGGGCCTGGATTCCAAAATGGCTCGAGGCCATATAATCTGAGAGAGGATCCATATATGGAAACAAAGTGTAGACTTTGGGAGAACTACTTGATGGTCGTAAGGCTGTTAGGTACATATGGATTTTAAAAGGAAGACAGACAATGATGGTAGGTATCACCATTAAGAAAGCTCGACTTGTCGTTAAGATGTTTTCTGACAAGTTCAAGGAGTTGACTGCGATGAGACTTTCTCACTCGTAGCGATGCTAAGAGTCTGTTGGAATTATATTAGCAATTACTGCATTATTTATGAAATCTTGCAGATAGGATGTCAAAACATTGTTTCCTCGACAATTTTCTTGAGGAAAGGTTGTATGTGATACAACCGGAAGGTTTTGTCAATCCTGAAAGATGCTAATAAGTATGCAAAGCTCCAGCAATCCTTCTAAGGACTGGAGTAAGCATCTCGGAGTTGGAATGTATGCTTTGATGATATGATCAAAGATTTTGGGTGAATACAAAGTTTATGAGAAACTTGTATTTCCAAAGAAGTGAGTGGGAGCACTATAGAATTTCCGATGAGTATATGTTGTTTGTGGCGACCCGACCCGAATGGATCAAGTCTACTGTGCTCGGGTGTCATCCCTGGATCAGTAATGCTGACACCACACAGTACATCGAAGGATTTATAGCAGAGTGGCAATCACACACTTATTACATCGTTATCTCAAAGAGAACTTATTACAATAAATATGGCTTAAGGCCATCTAGTGTCGGTAACAGTGGAAGACTTGGAAGATAAATGGGTCCATCAACTCCAACGGCATCACTGAGTATAGAACCACGACCTAAAAGCACCTTACTCGTCGTCTGAAAAGTCTGCAACATGAGAAGTTGCAGCCCGAAAATGGGTCAGCACATGGAATATGCTGGCAATGTAACACATAGAGAGTAATGGAATGAAACAGCTATACTACATGCATATATGGCTGGTGGAAAGCTCTATGGTTATAGTTTTGCGTAAAGCCAGTTTTTCCCTACTGCAAAGGAATAAATTTATTTAACTATCATGGTGGTTGTGAAACATCAAGAATGGTTGACAGCATTCCGATCCCAATTAAGTGAACAATTAAAACCCAACAACATTAATTAGAAGTAACATGATGAGATTCACATGATATTCAAGTACTAGATACTCAAGTTGTCCATAACCGGGGACACGGCTAATCATGATTAGTTTGTACACTCTGCAGAGGTTTGTGCACTTTTCCCCACAAGACTCGATCGCCTCCGTTTGGTTTCTCACACTACATGGTGTTTGAGAAAGACGGATGACCGAGACACAGTCTTTCAGAAGCACTAGCACCTTACATGTGGGGTAGACCGTACCACCTATAACCCCTACATCTGCTAGTCCACCCCGTAAGAGTTCGCACAACTTAGTCAACTATGCCAGAGCCCATAATGGCTTGTGGCTGCACACGGAAGTTTCTAGCATGAAAGATCTTATGATCCCTTTGAGCCTGGGTGGCGGTCCAAAAAAAACAGGCAAGTCCTGATAGACATCAGGTGCCTCAATCCACCCAGATGTGTGTTTAAGTTGCCACCTTAGATAAACCATTAAAATTAACAAACTCACATCTGTCATGGATATCACTCACCCAAACCACGTCTACTAGCATAGCATGGCATAATAAGCAAACGTAGAAGTAACTCCCAAGGGTTTCATAATAATACAGGTAATAGGTACTACCTCATCTACTTCCCATCCCACAATTTAATTAGATCCTAATCATGCAATGTGAGAGGATTGATCTAATGCAATAAAACATGGGTTGTAGAAAAGGTATGATCAAAGTGTTACTTGCCTTGCTGATGATCCGCGAGTCCTAGGGTTTCGAAGTAACAAGCGGCGCAATCCGGGTAATCTATCACAGACAAACAACAAGCATACAATAAGTACTCATCTAATGCACAGGTAAAACTCGAACAAAAGAACGAACCAGATAGTTCAACTTAAGAACTCTGGTTGCAAAGAAAGAACGAACCGAACAAAGAAACGGAAAACAAATGGCGGAAGAAAACAACTCGGTTCTAGCAAGTTGAAACTAGGTCAAATTTTACTGTAGCAAAACCTTGTTCAAGTTGATTAGACGGAACGACGGTTTCGAGACGAAAATCCAGGCGCTTGAATCACCTGATTCCGATAAACGAGCGAGAAGAAAGACTAGAACGAAGATCGGATCTGAGATCGCGATCGCGGAAAAGACGCGGAATAAATCCGACGAGAGAGAAAACGAAGAACGGCTAAACGAACGGACGTCGTTAACCGGAAAAGAATCGGTGATCACGTTCGTTGAGACGAACGGTCCGAAAGAAGAACAAAACCGATCTAGGGTTTTCGGAAAAGAAACCGAAAAAGAAACAGAAAACCGATCTAGGGTTTCGGAAGAAAACCGAAACAAAAACCGAAAGAAAAAGAAAAGAATCGGAGAGAAAACGGAATGGTTCTTTTAGGAAAAACCGGACCGGGGAAGAAAAAGAGAGGCGCGGCTACCTCGACGAGGCTCCGGCGAGGGGCTCCGGCGGCGGCGGCTAAGGGCGGCGGCGGCGGCTAAAGGCGGCGGCGGCGGCTAAAGGTGCGGCGGCTAGGCGGCGGCTTGGGGCTGCGCGCTGCTGCTTGCTGCGGCTTAGGAGGAGAGAGGCTTGGGTTTTTGATGTGAGGAGAGGGGGGGTGGGGGTATTTATATAGGTGAGGGGGGGATTACTTGGGGTAGGGGACAAGAAATAGAGTAGGAATAGGAAAGAAAAAGAGGAAACGGAGTAGGACTAAAGTCCTACTAGGAATCAAAAAGGGGCGGCGGCGGCTCCTGCCTCTGGCACCTGGCGCGCGCAATGGCCTGGCGCGGCCGGCTGCCTGCTCTGGGGAGGCGGTGGCTGGCCTGGGCCTTGGCCCGGCTGGCCTGCTGGATTTTTTTAATAGTTCCGCGCGCAAAAAAACAAAGAAAAAGAAACTAAACGAACTCCAAAAAACCTAAAGTAAATTTTCTCCGACTCCTAAAAATGAGTCGAACAAAATGAACTTTACTCCGGACCAAAAATGCAATTTTTGAAAACGCGCATTTTTCCCTATCCAAATAAAATGCAAATAAACACCGGAAAACAAAATTTGATTTATTCATTAGATCTTCATTTTTCCTAACTTTGGGAAAGTCATATTATTCCCTCTCTTATATTTTGATATCGGGAAAATTATTGAAGATGAAATAAATAAATCAAATGATCCTCTTTTCAAATTCGAGAAAACTCTCAAATATGAAAATAACGAAATCTCCAACTCTCTCCGAAGGATCCTTGAGTTGCGTGAAATTTCTAGGATCAACCAAAAAGCATGAAAATATGATATGCATGATGATCTAGTGTATAACATTCCAAATTGAAAATTTGGGATGTTACAAACCTACCCCCCTTAAGATGAATCTCGCCCTCGAGATTCGGGTTGGCTAGAAAATAGGTGAGGGTGGTCTTTGAGCAAATCTTCTTCTCTTTCCCAGGTGGCTTCATCCTCTGAGTGGTGGTTCCACTGAACTTTGCAAAACTTGATAACCTTGCTGCGGGTAACTCTGCTGGCATAATCGAGAATCTTGACTGGATTCTCCTCATACGTTAAGTCATCCTTCAACTGAATCGCTTCGAGCGGTACTGTATCTCTTAGCGGTACCTCTGCCATCTCGGCATGACATTTCTTCAGCTGAGAAACATGGAATACATCATGAACTCCTGACAGTCCCTCTGGTAATTCCAACTTATAAGCGACTTCTCCCATACGTTGCAAGATCTTATACGGTCCAACGAAACGCGGTGCTAACTTTCCTTTAACTCCAAAGCGCTTAACTCCTCAAAGTGGGGATACTCGGAGATAAACTCTGTCTCCGGTTTCGTAAACAGTCTCCTTGCGTTTAGAATCTGCGTAGCTCTTCTGCCTGGACTGGGCTATCTTGAGCCTATCGCGAATCAACTTAACTTTCCATTCAGACTCCTTAATCAAATCTGGTCCAAAGAATTGACGGTCTCCAACTTCGTCCCATGTCAACGGTGTCCTGCACCTCCTTCCGTATAAAGCTTCGAAAGGTGCCATCTTCAAACTGGTTTGGTAACTGTTGTTATAAGAAAACTTCGCATACGGCAAGTTATCATCCCAGCTAGATCCATAATCTAGCGCACAAGCTCTCAGCATATCTTCCAAAATCTGATTGACTCTCTCAGTCTGTCCATCTGTCTGCGGATGAAAAGCTGTGCTGAACTCTAGTCTGGTTCCTAAAGTTTCATGCAACTGATTCCAAAAATTTGAGGTAAATTGGGTTCCTCTATCTGATACGATACTCCTCGGAACTCCATGCAAACAAATGATCCTAGTCATGTATATCTTCGCCAACTTAGCACTGGTGTAAGTGGTCTTAACTGGAATAAAATGTGCTACCTTTGTCAAACGATCAACTACTACCCATATCGAGTCATAGCCTGCTTTCGTCCTGGGTAGTCCTGTGATAAAATCCATGCCTATCTTATCCCACTTCCATTCGGGTATCGGCAATGGTTGTAACAATCCTGCTGGCTTCTGATGCTCTGCCTTTACTCTCTGACATACGTCACAAACTGCTACATATGCTGCAATATCCTTCTTCATTCCGGTCCACCAGAATGTTTCCTTCAAATCCAAATACATCTTGGTATTCCCTGGGTGAATCGAATACGGTGAATCATGTGCCTCTTGCAAAATCAACTTCCTGATCTCCGGGTCATTGGGCACATAAACACGGTCCTCAAACCATAAGGTATCATGTTCATCCTCACGAAATCCATTTGCTTTTCCTTTGGTCATTCTCTCTTTTATAGCAGCGATCTCCTTGTCAGATTTCTGAGCTTCTCTATTCTTATCCATCAATGTTGACTGAATCTCCAATGCTGCTACATAGCCTCTCGGAACAATTTCCAAACATAGCTCACGAAGGTTTTCTGCTAATTCCTTTGGTATTTTCCCCGTCATTAGAGTATTGACATGGCTCTTACGGCTCAATGCGTCAGCTACTACATTAGCCTTTCCGGGATGGTAATGCAATCTCATGTCATAATCCTTGATGAGCTCCAACCATCTCCTCTGTCTGAGGTTCAACTCCTTCTGCATGAAAATGTACTTCAAACTCTTGTGATCTGTGTACATCTCACAATGATTTCCAATGAGGAAATGTCTCCACGTTTTCAATGCATGCACTACAGCTGCTAACTCCAAATCATGCGTGGCATAATTCAACTCATGAGGCTTCAGTTGTCGTGAAGCATACGAAACAACTCTTCCTTCCTGCATAAGCACTGCTCCAAGTCCTCGACGTGAAGCGTCGCAATACACCTCATAATCCTTGGTCTGATCTGGCAAAATCAATACTGGTGAGGTAACCAAACGGTTCTTCAACTCCTGGAAACTTGCCTCACACTCCTCAGTCCATCTGTACTTAGTATCCTTCTTCAACAACTCCGTCATAGGCTTCGCAATCCTTGAGAAATTCTCAATAAACCTCCGGTAGTATCCTGCGAGTCCAAGAAAACTCCGGATCTCTCCAACTGTTGTTGGTGCTTCCCATTCGGTTACGGTCTCAACCTTTGTGGGGTCAACTGCTATACCTTCTCCGGATATAACGTGTCCGAGGAATCCAACTTCCTTCAACCAAAACTCACATTTGCTGAATTTGGCGTATAACTGATGTTCCCTTGGTTTCTCCAAAACCAAACGCAAATGTTCCTTATGCTCCTCTTCATTCTTTGAATAAACTAGGATGTCATCAATGAACACTACGACGAACTTATCCAAAAACTCCATAAACACTTTGTTCATCAGGTTCATAAAATAGGCAGGTGCGTTAGTCAATCCAAATGACATAACGGTATACTCATACAGTCCATATCTCATGGTGAATGTTGTCTTAGGTATGTCCTGCTCCCGAATCTTCAATTGATGGTACCCGAATCGCAAATCGATCTTGGAAAACACTTTAGCTCCTTGCAACCGATCAAACAGATCGTTGATCATTGGTAGTGGGTACTTATTCTTGATGGTTACTTCATTCAATCCCCGATAATCTACAACCATCCTTAATGATCCATCCTTCTTTTCCACTAGAAGTACGGGTGATCCCCAAGGCGAAGAACTTGGGCGAATGTAACCTTTATCCAATAACTCCTTAATCTGATTCTTAATTTCCACCAAATCCTTTGCTGGCATCCAGTACGGTCGCTTCGATATTGGGCCTGTACCTGGCAATAACTCAATCAAAAACTCAATGTCTCTATCCGGTGGCATGCCTGGTAATTCCTCAGGAAATACATCAGGAAAATCCTTCACCACTGGTACTTCCTCTTGCACAACTCCTGTTAAGGAATTTACTTGTGTCCTGTTTGGCACATGCCGGGATACATACTTGATCCTTCTTCCTTCTGGTGTGGTAAGAAAAATTGTCTTACTAGCACAATCGATGTTTCCTCCATACATCGACAGCCAATCCATACCAAGAATCACATCCAGACCTTGGGATTCCAGAATAATTAAATCCGTTGGGAAAACATGCCTTCCTATACTTAATGGCACTTGGAAACATCCTTGTCTGGCCATGTACTCTGCTCCTGGCGAGCTTACTAGCATAGGTGTTTTAAGAACTTGGGTTGGAGGCATCTGAGGGTTTAGAAAAGATGAGAATTGAGAATAGAGTGAGGTCTAAGGGAAAACACTACCCCAATGCACATGAGCAAATGCACACAAAATCACTTCATTCAATCAAACAAGGGCTTACAATCGGTCTAAACTATCGCAAAAGTGCTTGACTATAATGTTTACATGGGGGAATACTACTACTATCTGGTGGTCATCTAGAAATTTGAACCGGTGGAAGACTCCATGATATCTGCTCCAGCTTCGTCTTCAAAGTCGGGTTCACTTGGATCCGAATCGGTGTCGTCGATGATGTTGTAGTTGTCCGGACATGCGACGTACTCGTCTTCCTCTTTGGATGCTAACTTCCTCTTGAGTTCTTCAATCTCCTGCTTAAGATCGCCATTGTGTCTTGCTAGAGCTACGATCTTGTCCATGTAGTCCTTGCGTGTAGACTTCAGTTCTCCTTCTAGCTCGATGATCCTTGCCTTCGCATTCTTCAATTCTATCGTATCATTGCACATCTGGTTCTCGTGGCGTCGAATGTGCTGGTTTAACTCCTGGATGAAAGATGCAATGGATCTATCCTTCTTGATCCTGACTAACTCCCATTGTTCATCCCGGCGTCCGCAAATCTGGTAGATAGTGTCCTTGTGGTCTTCTTGGTAAACTTCTCCAATGCGTCCTATGGTGATATGAGCTGCCATGCTCCTTCCCAGACTCCAGGTTGGTGCATTGAAAACACTATCTATGGGCTTCGTGATTGGTGCGAATGTTCTTCCCGGAACGTGAGCTTGAATCTTCCAGCGCTCCTCTTCAGGCAGAGTGGCGTTGAAGGTTCCCGTGAAGCTTGGTAATCCAATGTTCAGGTACTTGGTGACTTCCTTCAGGTGAAATCCAAATGGTGTGCCTTCATCCGGTTGAGCGTACTTAATCTTCGCGTTCGTCATCCTAAAGGAGTAGAAAAGATGAGGAGTTTAGAAAATGAGAAGAGAATGGTGACCTATGGCTTTAACTTAGTGGTCGTGTCCTACAGTCAGCGTGTGCTCTAATACCATCTCTGTGGCGACCCGACCCGAATGGATCAACTCTACTGTGCTCGGGTGTCATCCCTGGATCAGTAATGCTGACACCACACAGTACATCGAAGGATTTATAGCAGAGTGGCAATCACACACTTACATCGTTGTCTCAAAGAGAACTTATTACAATAAATATGGCTTAAGGCCATCTAGTGTCGGTAACAGCGGAAGACTTGGAAGATAAATGGGTCCATAAACTCCAACGGCATCACTGAGTATAGAACCACGACCTAAAAGCACCTTACTCGTCGTCTGAAAAGTCTGCAACATGAGAAGTTGCAGCCCGAAAACGGGTCAGCACATGGAATATGCTGGCAATGTAACACATAGAGAGTAATGGAATGAAACAGCTATACTACATGCATATATGGCTGGTGGAAAGCTCTATGGTTATAGTTTTGCGTAAAGCCAGTTTTTCCCTACTGCAAAGGAATAAATTTATTTAACTATCATGGTGGTTGTGAAACATCGAGAATGGTTGACAGCATTCCGATCCCAATTAAGTGAACAATTAAAACCCAACAACATTAATTAGAAGTAACATGATGAGATTCACATGATATTCAAGTACTAGATACTCAAGTTGTCCATAACCGGGGACACGGCTAATCATGATTAGTTTGTACACTCTGCAGAGGTTTGCGCACTTTTCCCCACAAGACTCGATCGCCTCCGTTTGGTTTCTCACACTACATGGTGTTTGAGAAGACGGATGACCGAGACACAGTCTTTCAGAAGCACTAGCACCTTACATGTGGGGTAGACCTTACCACCTATAACCCCTACATCTGCTAGTCCACCCCGTAAGAGTTCGCACAACTTAGTCAACTATGCCAGAGCCCATAATGGCTTGTGGCTGCACACGGAAGTTTCTAGCATGAAAGATCTTATGATCCCTTTGAGCCTGGGTGGCGGTCCAAAAAAAACAGGCAAGTCCTGATAGACATCAGGTGCCTCAATCCACCCAGATGTGTGTTTAAGTTGCCACCTTAGATAAACCATTAAAATTAACAAACTCACATCTGTCATGGATATCACTCACCCAAACCACGTCTACTAGCATAGCATGGCATAATAAGCAAACGTAGAAGTAACTCCCAAGGGTTTCATAATAATACAGGTAATAGGTACTACCTCATCTACTTCCCATCCCACAATTTAATTAGATCCTAATCATGCAATGTGAGAGGATTGATCTAATGCAATAAAACATGGGTTGTAGAAAAGGTATGATCAAAGTGTTACTTGCCTTGCTGATGATCCGCGAGTCCTAGGGTTTCGAAGTAACAAGCGGCGCAATCCGGGTAATCTATCGCAGACAAACAACAAGCATACAATAAGTACTCATCTAATGCACAGGTAAAACTCGAACAAAAGAACGAACCAGATTGTTCAACTTAAGAACTCTGGTTGCAAAGAAAGAACGAACCGAACAAAGAAACGGAAAACAAACGGCGGAAGAAAACAACTCGGTTCTAGCAAGTTGAAACTAGGTCAAATTTTACTGTAGCAAAAGCTTGTTCAAGTTGATTAGACGGAACGGCGGTTTCGAGACGAAACTCCAGGCGCTTGAATCACCTGATTCCGATAAACGAGCGAGAAGAAAGACTAGAACGAAGATCGGATCTGAGATCGCGATCGCGGAAAAGACGCGGAATAAATCCGACGAGAGAGAAAACGAAGAACGGCTAAACGAACGGACGTCGTTAACCGGAAAAGAGTCGGTGATCACGTTCGTTGAGACGAATGGTCCGAAAGAAGAACAAAACCGATCTAGGGTTTTCGGAAAAGAAGCCGAAAAAGAAACAGAAAACCGATCTAGGGTTTCGGAAGAAAACCAAAACAAAAACCGGAAGAAAAAGAAAAGAATCGGAGAGAAAACGGAACGGTTCTTTTAGGAAAAACCGGACCGGGGAAGAAAAAGAGAGGCGCGGCTACCTCGACGAGGCTCCGGCGAGGGGCTTCGGCGGCGGCGGCTAAGGGCGGCGGCGGCGGCTAAAGGCGGCGGCGGCTAAAGGCGCGGCGGCTAGGCGGCGGCTTGGGGCTGCGCGCTGCTGCTTGCTGCGGCTTAGGAGGAGAGAGGCTTGGGTTTTTGATGTGAGGAGAGGGGGGGTGTGGGGGTATTTATATAGGTGAGGGGGGGATTACTTGGGGTAGGGGACAAGAAATAGAGTAGGAATAGGAAAGAAAACGAGGAAACGGAGTAGGACTAAACTCCTACTAGGAATCAAAAAGGGGCGGCGGCGGCTCCTGCCTCTGGCGCCTGGCGCGCGCGATGGCCTGGCGCGGCCGGCTGCCTGCGCTGGGGAGGCGGTGGCTGGCCTGGGCCTTGGCCCGGCTGGCCTGCTGGATTTTTTTTAAATAGTTCCGCGCGCAGAAAAACAAAGAAAAAGAACCTAAACGAACTCCAAAAAACCTAAAGTAAATTTTCTCCGACTCCTAAAAATGAGTCGAACAAAATGAACTTTACTCCGGACCAAAAATGAAATTTTTGAAAACGCGCATTTTTGCCTATCCAAATAAAATGCAAATAAACACCGGAAAACAAAATTTGATTTATTCATTAGATCTTCATTTTTCCTAACTTTGGGAAAGTCATATTATTTCCTCTCTTATATTTTGATATCGGGAAAATTATTGAAGATGAAATAAATAAATCAAATGATCCTCTTTTCAAATTCGAGAAAACTCTCAAATATGAAAATAACGAAATCTCCAACTCTCTCCGAAGGATCCTTGAGTTGCGTGAAATTTCTAGGATCAACCAAAAAGCATGAAAATATGATATGCATGATGATCTAGTGTATAACATTCCAAATTGAAAATTTGGGATGTTACATTGTTGACATATTATGGATCAGAAATGACGTAGAATTTCTGGAAAGCATATAGGGTTATTTGGAAAGTGTTTTTCAATGGAAAGCCTGGATTAAGCTACTTGAACATTGAGCATCAAGATCTATAAGGATAGATCGAAACACTTAATGGTACTTTCAAATGAGCACATACCTTGACATGATCTTGAAGGTGTTCAAGATGGACCTGTCAAAGAAGGAGTTCTTGCCTGAGTTGTAAGGTATGAAGTTAAGGCTTAAAGCTCGACCACGGCAGAAGAAAGAGGAAGGACGAAGGTCATCCCCTATGCTTTTGTCATAGGCTCTATACGGTATGCCATGCTGAGTACCGCACCTGATGTGTGCCTTGCCACATATCTGGCAAGAGGGTACAAAGGTAATATAGGAGTAGATCACCAGATAGCGGTCTAAATTATCCTTAGAGGAATAAGGATATGTTTCTCGGTTATGGAGGTGATAAAGAGTTCGACGTAAAGAGTTACGTCGATGCAAGCTTAACACCTATCCGGATAGCTCTGAGTAGAGATACCGGATACTTATAATGGAGCAACAATTTAGAATAGCTCCAAGTAGAACAATTATTTGAAATGGCACCAAATATAGCATAGTAGCTGCATCTACAAGATGACATAGAGATTTGCAAAGTACATACGGATCTGAAAGATTCAGACCCGTTGACTATAACATCTCTCACAAGTATAACATGTTCAAACCCAGAACTCATCGAGTGTTAATCACATGGTAATGTGAACTAGATTATTGACTCTAGTAAACTCTTTGGGTGTTAGTCCCATGGGGATGTGACCTTGAGTGTTAATCACATATCGATGTGAACTGGATTATTGACTCTAGTGCAAGTGGGAGACTGTTGGAAATATGCCCTAGAGGCAATAATAAATTAGTTATTATTATATTTCCTTGTTCATGATAATCGTTTATTATCCATGCTAGAATTGTATTGATAGGAAACTCAGATACATGTGTGGATACATAGACAACACCATGTCCTAGTAAGCCTCTAGTTGACTAGCTCGTTGATCAATAGATGGTTACGGTTTCCTGACCATGGACATTGGATGTCATTGATAACGGGATCACATCATTAGGAGAATGATGTGATGGACAAAGACCCAATCCTAAGCCTAGCACAAGATCGTGTAGTTCGTATGCTAAAGCTTTTCTAATGTCAAGTATCATTTCCTTAGACCATGAGATTGTGCAACTCCCGGATACCGTAGGAGTGCTTTGGGTGTGCCAAACGTCACAACGTAACTGGGTGGCTATAAAGGTACACTACAGGTATCTCCGAAAGTGTCTGTTGGGTTGGCACGAATCGAGACTGGGATTTGTCACTCCGTAAACGGAGAGGTATCTCTCGGCCCACTCGGTAGGACATCATCATAATGTGCACAATGTGATCAAGGAGTTGATCATGGGATGATGTGTTACGAAACGAGTAAAGAGACTTGCCAGTAACGAGATTGAACAAGGTATCGGGATACCGACGATCGAATCTCGGGCAAGTATCGTACCGCTAGACAAAGGGAATTGTATACGGGATTGATTAAGTCCTTGACATCGTGGTTCACCCGATGAGATCATCGTGGAACATGTGGGAGCCAACATGGGTATCCAGATCCCGTTGTTGGTTATTGACCGGAGAATCATCTCGGTCATGTCTGCATGTCTCCCGAACCCGTAGGGTCTACACACTTAAGGTTCGGTGACGCTAGGGTTATAGAGATATTAGTATGCGGTAACCCGAAAGTTTTTCGGAGTCCCGGATGAGATCCCGGACGTCACGAGGAGTTCCGGAATGGTCCGGAGGTAAAGATTTATATATGGGAAGTCTTGTTTTGGTCGCCGGAAAAGTTTCGCGCATTATTGGTATTGTACCGGGAGTGCCGAAAGGGGTCCGGGGGTCCACCAAGGGGTCCACCTGCCCCGGGGGGGGGGCACATGGGCTGTAGGGGTGTGCGCCTTGGCATATATGGGCCAAGGGCACTAGCCCCAAGAGGCCCATGTGCCAAGAGATAAGGGAAAGAAAGAGTCCTAAAGGGGGAAGGCACCTCCTAGGTGCCTTGGGGAGGATGGACTCCTCCCTGGCCGCACCCTTCCTTGGAGGAAGGGCCAAGGCTGCGCCCCCCCCCTCTCCCTTGGCCCTATATATAGTGGGGGATGGGAGGGCAGCCGCACCTAAGCCCTGGCGCCTCCCTCTCCCTCCCATGACACATCTCCCTCCTCCCGCAACGCTTGGCGAAGCCCTGTTGGAATCCCGCTACTTCCACCACCACGCCGTCGTGCTGCTGGATCTCCATCAACCTCTCCTCCCCCCTTGCTGGATCAAGAAGGAGGAGACATTGCTGCTCCATACGTGTGTTGAACGCGGAGGTGCAGTCCGTTCGGCGCTAGGATCATCGGTGATTTGGATCACGACGAGTACGACTCCATCAACCCCGTTCTCTTGAACGCTTCCGCGCGCGATCTACAAGGGTATGTAGATCCACTCCTCCCTCGTTGCTAGATGACTCCATAGATAGATCTTGGTGACACGTAGGAAAATTTTGAATTTATGCTACGTTCCCCAACAGTGCCCCCCTCGGACACCGTCTCGCGTTGATTTTACTTCCCAAAAATCATAAATATTCCAAAATAATTCTCCGTCCGTTTTCATCCCGTTTGGACTCCGTTTGATATTGAGTTTCTGCGAAACAAAAAACATGCAACAAACAAGAACTGGTACTGGGCACTGGATCAATATGTTAGTCCCAAAAATAATATAAAAAGTTGCCAAAAAGTATATGAAAGTTGAATAATATTGGCATGGAACAATCAAAAATTATAGATACAATGGAGACGTATCAAGGATGCGCTGCTACTGATGCTGGCAAGGCAATAGCTCAAGAGCTAGATGTTGAATCACTAGACAATTGCCACACCCCGATATGCGTAGAACCAGAAGTTGGCACGAGCAGTTCTTCAGGACCACCTGTTGCACGAAGACAGAGGAGGGTAATAAGGCCTGCAGCATCTCAAAGGTCTCCATTCATTGACTACAACAACAAGAAGATGTTCAGCTTCAATGAGGCAGTCAACAAACTTTACGCTGCCCTCATGTATTGGGTCAGGCATCACCCAGGAGCAAATGATGAGCTTATCAGGTAAACCAACTCCCCACAGCCTACATACATATCTTTTTCAGTTTCACAGGACTAGCCACTTAGTTGCACAGAAAGCATAGCATGTTGCACAGAACAGGGCTTTTAGTTGCACACTGTTTTATTTTTAATTTCATACATATTTTTGTTGTTGTTGTGACCCTTCCAGCTAACTTGTATTTTTATTTCTTTTAAAAAAATCAGCCCTGAGATTATCAGGTATGGTCCTTTCTACATTTCTTTAAAGGAGTTAGTTGATTCCATGAAGCCGGTTCAATGGCTGTCAAGAATTGTTATTGAGACTGGAATCTTATACATCATGGATAACTTACCAGAAGGGTCAAAGAAGGTCGTTATGCCATTGAGGTTTTCTGTAAGGTTTTTCAAAACCTTTTTCCCCTCTTCTTTTTCTATAGCACTTTTGTTTACCAATTCAGGGAGTACTTTCATCTAGTAAGGAGTTTGAGGCATGCTTATAATCTCTGCAAACCAATTTACAGCAAGGGCTCCACAATGTGAATGAGACAAACAAGAAGTTTGATTACAAGAACTGTCTCGACAATCAAGACTTGGTGAGTGTTGTGCCCAGATGATGCTTCTCTTTAGTTGGCACCCATAACATGTTCAGTTGCACATGACACATCTGTTAGTTGGCAAATACTTTGTTGCAACCTGTTTCAACTTCACCAAGTCTTTTTACTGTTTTTCTTAGCTACAGCGTGTATCTATGTCTGAAATCGTTCACGCTTGCAGGTCATGCTGCCAGTGCTCGAGTGCGCTGAT
The DNA here is from genome assembly GCF_003073215.2 of Triticum urartu. Classification (NCBI taxonomy): domain Eukaryota; kingdom Viridiplantae; phylum Streptophyta; class Magnoliopsida; order Poales; family Poaceae; genus Triticum; species Triticum urartu. Next base: position 580,537,630 of record NC_053026.1, on the reverse strand, counting down.
GTAACCGATAAGGAGGGAGGGAGGCATTATTGGGTCTTCAATATCAACTTGAGGGATGGACACTTCGAAGTTCTTGATTCAAACAGGACACTGGACAACACTGAGCTGATGACCACCGTCTCTACCATCGTGGGGGCAGTACGCCAGCTATGGAGGAAGCATTACCCAAAGTTCAGCATCGAGCACTTCCAGATTATTGACATTGACGTACCGAAGCAGCTCGGCAAGTAAGACACTAAGCATGGCATTCTTCTCAATGTCTTATCATCAATTTGTAGTTTTATTTTTTTAATTGTGCAATCTTTAGCTTTTTAAGACACAGTACTACTCTGCAATCCGTTTTTCATTTTTATGAGTTTCTCATGGATTATCTAGTCAGTTGCATAGTGGCACATAAGTAGTTACACAGTGCCACATAAGCAGTTGCACAGTGCCACATAAGCAGTTGCACAGTGCCACATAAGTAGTTGCACAGTGGAACATCAGTAGTTGCACAATGGCACATAAGCAGTTGCACAGTTGCATAGAGTGCATTATCTTTATTTTGGTTTTAATTTTCTGTGACAAATTTTCTTTTTTTGCCCACACGCAGCAATGAGTGTGGGTTTTTCGCACTACTTAACACCACTGAGTGGAACGGTAGCCAACTGCCCAACTACGACCCCAAGGAAGTACTCAACATCAGGAAGAAGCTGGCATATGATTGGGTCACCAGCCTGCACAACTCCGCTCCATGGAGGAAGTTGCTCAGATACGATAGGGACTAGGTCAGTACTCTTTTTCTTTCACTGCCCCATGGAGGAAGTTGCTGGTTTGCACAATTTTTGAGCAAATTTTATTGTTGCACACTAGTAGTAATTCCATTTGCAACTCAATATCATCATTTTTGTTGACACATTAGGAGCACTAGACATGCAATTGTTCAACAACTAAAATTTTAACCAGTTGCCAACAAAGGCACAAATAGCAACCTTTTTTACACAGTGCATGAACTAATTCAAGGAGCATAAATTATATAAGAGAAATCATAGATGCTGAATGTGTCCACTTGGTCTCAACATTGCTCAAAAAACATCATTCTTTTCCTTTTTTGTCCCAAAGTTACAAACGATGAAAGAGAATCACAGCAGCCTGAGTGGACACACACCAGCAGTGTGCTCTGTAGATTGGCACTGGTTGCATTTGTTTTTCTTCTTTGGGTGTAGCTCCAGCGCCGATTTGTACCGTCGAATCTTTGCGCTTTGTAGTAGACCTTGGAGGATCCTTTGGCACAAAATCATCAGAAGCTTGTGCAGGGGATGCAGCCTCCAACGGGGTAGTAGGACCATCACGATCACCTGTGTAATAATCATATAAAAAGTTTAGTATTTTTTTGTTATGCAACCGGCACTGATGTTCTCTGCAACCACACAGCCCATGCTGTGCAACTAACTGGTTGCTGTGTGCAAGTTAAGTTGAAAAAAGAACACCCGTAGTAGCACGGCCCGTCATGGTACTTGGATTGTAATCACCTATGGGCAGAACAGGAAAAGCAAGCTAGTTTTTTATCTTGATGCTCAAACTAACATAGCGCATGCAACTAGGTAGCATGTTCTGTGCAACTAGGCACTATGATGTGTGCAACTGAAGTCACACACCTAGTTTTGTTGAGAGTTGGGGAAGGTATTTACCTGGGTGATGAGCCCCCTGAGTACTGCCTGTAGGTCCATTGGGAGGAGCACACAGGGCATTGCTTGTTGGGCCAGGCAGGGGAGTAGGTCTTTGAGGGTTGCCATCACCTATAGTCAGAACATGATAAACAAGTTAGTTGTGTTATCTTTGATGCTCGAACTAACACAGCGTGCGCAACTAGGTAGCCTGTTCTGTGCAACTGGGCACCATGATGTGTGCAACTGAAGTTACACACCTAGTTAGATGGAGAGTTGGGGCAGGTAATTACCTGGATGATGAGCCCCCTGAGTGCTGCCTGTAGTTCCATTGGGAGGAGCACGCGGGGCACTGCTTGTTGGGCCAGGCGGGGGAGGAGGCGGCGGAGCATGCCGTGTACGGCCAGGAGGTGGAGGAGGTCCTCGAGGGTTGCCATCACCTATAGCCAGAACAAGAAAAATAAGTTAGTTGCGTTATCTTGATGCTCGAACTAACACAGCGTGCGCAACTAGGCAGCATGTTCTGTGCAACTGGGCACCATGATGTGTGCAACTGAAGTTACACACCTAGTTAGATCGGGAGCTGGGGCAGGTAATTACCTGGATGATGAGCCCCCTGAGTGCTGCCTGGAGGTGGAGGAGGTCCTCGAGGGTTGCCATCATCTGATGGCCCCGTAGCAGTAGCTATTTTTTTTCTTTTTCTTGGACTTGTTCGGGTGGCCAATCTCGATACGTGCTCCGCGCATATGCTTGTATACAATTTCCTATGCTGCATCAGAGCCACTCACAAACTTGGACAGTTTCCGAAAATCGAATATCATGTTTCTCTCCCTTATCTGCTTCTTCGATTGAGGGGGCATTTCATCAGGTTGCTCATACCCGGTCCCTGGCGCACTAGGGACAGCAGTAGGTGTCCACCGTCTTAGCATGTACCTTTCCGGTATGACATCAACTCCAAGATGGGTGAACACCTTGAGGATGTGGCAACTGTCGTGGTTCCGACTCTGACAGTGATGTAGGGGGGTGAGTATGGAGAGGCTAGATCCTAGCTATTGGGAAGTTGTTACACACGAGGTTTATGAGTTCAGGCCCTTCTCGGAGGAAGTAATAGCCCTACGTCTCGGAGCCCGGAGGCGGTCGACTGGATTATGCGTGTATGGATTACAGGGGTGCGAACCCTTCATACCGAGGAGGGGGGGTGGCTTATATAGAGTTCGCCGGCCCCCCTCCTGCCCTCAGTAATGCAGGGTTTAAGGTACATTTAAGATTGGGCGTTACTAGTAACGCCTCTAATAAAGTGCTATAATGACCGTGAAGACTACTTAACAGCTGACCGTTTGCCTACTGAGTGACTGTAGGTCTCCTGGCAGTCGAGTGATTAGCTTCATGGTCGAGTGGTAGCTTCTTGGTCGAGTGGTAGCTTCTTGGTCGAGTGTCTTGAACCTGTCGAGTGGGGTACCTTCAAGTCGATTGATAGGTGATTTCTTCTAGGGATGTCCTTGGGTAGGGCTCTTTGGACGGGTCCGTGCCCCTACCCTAGGTACATAGCTTCATCATTAGCCCCCGAATGGATCGAGGTTAGAGTGGGGAAAGAGTTGGGGATCCTTTCCGACTGGTTCTTTGGGGCTGTATGAGTGCCTCGTTTAGGGTCAGTTGTCACGGATGACGTCATCAACCTCTTTCAGTCGCCTTGATCCATTCCAGGCCTTTCGTCGAGTGAATATCTTTGCTTGCGACATGCCGAGTGTTGGTGCGAGCGGGATACTCTGTTTTTGGCAAGTGGTTCTGTGGCCTGCGGATCTCACGGGATTCAGATTTTGGGAAGCGCGCGGGACGGGAGCAGCCGCAGTAATCGAAAGTGATAAAGCGGAAACTCCTCGATCCTCACGTCACCTTTTTTGCCATGTACTGCGCGCGCGTCTGCTGCGGGATTTGACTGGACTGCCTGGGCCTACCAGTCAGCCACTCGGGAGCGGCCCCTTATAAGTTGCCGGCTCGGGGTTTCCAAGTCGTGCGCTTCTCTTCTTCTTCCTTCTTCCTCTCTCCCTTCGCCAGCCCTCCCGTGACCTTCGGCCGTACCCTAGCGCCGTTAGCCCGTGTGAGACCTCGCCGGCGACGATGGTGAAGGGCAAGACCACTGCTTTGGAGCTCGCGAAGAAGGTCGCGGCGGCGGGGAAAGGAAAGAGGTCTGCACGAGGCGGATCTTCCTCCCGGACCACCCTTCCCAAGGGTTGGATTTAGGGCGACTGGATGCCATCGGTGCTCCGGCAGGAAGATCTCAACGACATGGTCGAGGGAGGAGCCATTCCCCACGAGGCTACGCGTCTCCCGGGGAGGGAGATCGAACCTCAACCCCGCGACGGTGAGTGCGTGCTCCTCGCTACCCACATCGACCGAGGGTTTTCTCTGCCTCCCCATCCATTCTTCCGGAGCTTCTTGAATTTCTTCGGAGCGCAGCTCCATCACTTTACCCCCAACTCCATAGTCTATCTTGCCGCGTTCATTTCCATGTGCGAGGCCTTCCTGGGTTTCCGTCCGCATTGGGGGCTTTTCAAGCATATTTTAACTTGCCGCTCTCAGTCGGTTAAAAAGGCCAAGTCGAGTGATGAGAAGACGCAAGTGATCCAGCTGTGTGGGGGCCTGGCGATCCAGATGAGGGGGAAGAGCTGTTTCCCCTCTATCACCTTCCCGGAGTCGGTCCGCGGCTGCCAGTCGACCTGGTTCTACTGCCAGGACCAGGCGACCCCCGGACAGTCGACTGGTCTTCCTCCTTTTTCCCTCGACCGAGCCGAGAAGCCTGTCTCTCTGAAAGTCACGCCGGAGGAAAGGGCCCAAGTCAAAGTATTGGCGGGTCGAGTGGTTGAGCTTGTCCGTGAGGGGGGGACTGGGATGGACCTGTTAGAGGTCTTTCTCTAGAGGCGCATCCAACCGCTCCAGGCGCGAGACCACCCGATGTGGCTGTATTCTGGCCTTGACGACACCACTCGGATCCACCCGGAGGAGGTCACCGACGAGATGCTAGAGGGGTGGCTGTCAAGCATCACGGGGAACAAAGACAACCCCCGAGGAGCCAGAAGGGTAATTCCACTCGACAACTCATATGAAGTGGATCAGGTATGTCTTTGTGTCGGATATCTGGCCTTCTGTATTGGTCTTCTTTGGGTAAGTCGATTGACTTTCGTCTTGTCTGTTGTCTTCCAGGCGACCACTGAGATGTACTCGACGCCCAACGGGGCACAAGGGTCGACTGAGGAAGGTGAGGGGAGCGGAGGCGAGAGCGGGGACGACCAGGGCGAGTGGGAGTCCGACGGTGAGGGAGATGAAGGCGACGACATCTTCTCCAGCGAAGAGGAGGAGGCCGAACCCTCCCGCCCGGAGGGGCGATCCAAGCTCACCCACGATCCAGCGCAGGAACGTGGCAAGGCGACTGCTCCTGTTGGGCAGTCGTCGAAACGCCCTTGGACTTCTTCTCCTCCGCCGACCGGGAAGGCTCCCAAGCACCCACGAGCGACGCCATCCAAGCCGCCCAAGGCCTTGCCCAAGATGAAGATAGCTGTTCCCACCATTTCCAGGTAACAATAACACTTGCTTTCCTTTGTCGACTGTGGACGGATCCTTGGTCGATTCACTGGGCCAACTGACTAACTTTCGAGATTTGCAGTGGTGCAACTTCTGAGGTCTCCGCCAGGAACAACGACCAAGAGATGGAGGACGCTGTCACCTCCAACCCTGGTACGATCACTGACGCCCTGCTTTCGAGTCGACTGAAACTTTATTGCGACTCTGGTCGATTGAATGTTTTCCTTGCAGCTCCTCCTCATGTTATTGACCTCCCGGACGACGACGACAATGAACCACTGAGGGTGAAGAGGAAGAAGAAGGCGTTGGCTGGCAAGACTCCGCAATCCACTCCGGCGCCTGAGGCCGTAGTTCGGGACGATGGCGAACCCACTCGGACTTCCGTGACTTTCGCTGTTCCTCTGACGAGTGTGTGGCCTTCAGCGTCGACTGCGGATCCGTCTTCACTTTTTGCTGCGTACCCCGTCCCTGAGGACCAAGCGGCTGCTGCGAAGGAGGCTGTACGCCAGGCTGGAATCATGATGGAACAGGTGAAAGTGGCTCGGGAGGCTTGCTAGGCGGCTTATGACGCAAGCTCGGCTCTTCAGAGCAATGTCCAGGTCAGTCGACTTCAACACTTGGTCTGTTTCGATATGTCCTTTGAAGAATCTCTTTTCCGAAGATCTTTAAGTTTGTACACCCACTGGGTGTGTTTGCCAATTCTTGGGCGAGTGGGGGCACGCTAAGTGCACCCACTGGGTGTAGTCCCCGAGACTACGGTGGACTGCTGGCAGTTGACTGTAGTCTTTAAATTGAGTCGTTGTAGTTGACTTTCTTCGCTCTGTCTGATCGGGTCATGTCGAATGGAACGGTATCCTGTCGACTGCGGGCAGTCGACGTCTTTCTCTCTTTTTTTTTACTGTGGGGGCACGCTGAGTGCACCCACTGGGTGTAGTCCCCGAGGCTACTGTCGAATGTTTCGCTTTGGCTGTAGTCTTAGAAACTCCATTATTGTCTCTTAGCTGCTCAGAAGCAACTTGTCTTGGACTCGACTTCAGGGGTCGGTCGGGTGGGATAGGAACCGGTGGGGGCACGCTAAGTGCACCCACTGGGTGTAGTCCCCGAGACTATGGTGGACTGCTGGCAGTCGACCGTAGTCTTAGTATTTATTGCCTTTGTTGCTTTTTTTTTACTGAAATTGTAACTCCTCCCCTTTGACTTCAGAGATCTTGTGATCTTGGAACCCGCTTGGCTGACTTGGAGAAGCAGCAAATTCAAATGAACCTTGATCTGGAGCTGGCCAGGACAGAGGTGCAGAAGGTCAGAGACGGCGCCGCAGGTAAGACGCCTTTGTCGACTGGTTAGTTTTTAGGCTTGAGTATCTTTTCGCTTTCTCCGACCCAATCATCATTTTTTGCAGAAAAACTGAAAGAAGCTCTGGCGAAGAAGGATCAGGACTTGGCTGCTGCCCGTAAGGAGGCTGATGACAAGACTGCTCTGGCCACACAAAAGCTGGCTTCGGTCGACCAATTGGAAAAAGAGAATACCAGGTTGCAGATCGCTCTGAATGAAGCCAACAGGTTGACTGCAAATTGGAAGAAGGAGAACCTCCTCTTGGGCGAGAAGATGGAAGGCATCGCTCGTAGGAGGGACGACCTGGAGGGCTACTTGAGGAGTTTTGCCAAGAAGTTGTACATCAAGCTCGAAGGTGCACATTCAGTTCCGACTTTTTTTTGTGTCGACTCAGTTTTACGAAATTTGACTTATCCTTGGGTCGTGTATGCAGAACTTTGCCAGAACTTTGAAGAGGAGACTGGGCGGATCGAAACAGGTTTGGATCCAATCAACTCTCCGGTGAAAGATGAAGCTGCCATGAACTTGCTCCGACTGGAATCTCGTGTTGACGGCGTCGTGGATTACTTGGCTCGACTGAAGGTTGCCATGACGCGGATCGACCCGACGCTTTGGCCAGAGTCTACGCTCCAGAATGATCTCGAGTCTCTGATGACTCGACTCAACGGAATCCCTGACCGAGTGCAGGAGTGGAAGAAGTCTTCAGCTCGGTGTGGTGCTGACGTGGCTCTGTCTCTGGTCCGCGTCCATTGCAAGGAGGTGCAGGAGGAGAAGCTGGCCGCCATCCAAGTCGCCAACACGAGGAAGCACAACTTCCAGGACTTCATGGAGACATTTATTGCTGCTGCTACCCGTATCGCAGACGGGATCGACTTGGATGAGTTTGTCGCCCCTGCCAGTCCTCCTCCTCCTGAGGAATGAAAAAACTTGCCTCGGAATGCCGAGTGTATTTTGTAATCCGTTAAACTCTGCCTTAAATTTGCCTCGGAATGCCGAGTGGAAGTGTAACAGTTAAACTCTGCCGAGCCGGGGGCTCGAGTACTTTGATCTGAGGTCTCTGGGACCTTTTAGGCTTTATTTGAACTTGATTTGTCGTTGAATCTCTTTGTGGATGACCCGTCGAGTGGAATTTGGTCTTCACTCAAAATAACTTTGTGTCTGTGATGCAGCTCCGAAGGAGAAGGTAGTAGTCGATCTACACCCTGTTACTGCAGAGTGGGATGGAGCGCACATTGTATTTGTGGCGAAGCTCTCCAGGAGGAGGTGGCGGCCGACCCACACCCTGTTGCTGTGGGGTGGGACGGAGCGCACATTGAATTTGTGGCGAAGCTCTCCAGGAGAAGGTGGCAGTCGACCTGCCCCTCGTCGTCCTTGGGAAATGAGATGTGTTTCATACTTAGGCGAGCGCTGGCTGCAGCTAAGCCTCCGAGCGGGAGGTTTGCTCTCGCTCGGTAGGATTTCAAACTTAGGCGAGTGCTGACTGTAGCTAAGTCTCTTCGTAGGAGAACTTAAGCGAGTGCTGGACTGCAGCTAAGCCCCCGAGTGGGAGGTTTGCTCTCCACTCGGTAGGATTTTTCAAACTTAGGCGAGTGCTGACTGCAGCTAAGTCTCTTCGTAGGAGAACTTAGGCGAGTGCTGGACTGCAGCTAAGCCCCCGAGTGGGAGGTTTGCTCTCCACTCGGTAGGATTTTTTTTTGAACTTAGGCGAAACGGATTCGCGGCTAAGTCACCCACTGGGGGTTTTCGTATGTAAAGAAAAGTGACAGCAATCATTGGAACACTCTTGACTTTGATAAAAATGAACTGCGGAAGTTTCTCTTATTACATCTTTATAGGAAGGAACTTAAGTGTAAAAGTGGCGGAGCAGCTCCGCGTTCCAAGCTCGTGGCTCGTCGATCTGGCGATCAACATTGTAGAGGTGATATGCTCCGTTGTGGAGGACTCTGGTGATGATGAAGGGGCCTTCCCAAGTAGGAGCAAGCTTGTGTGGTTTCTGTTGATCCACTCAGAGGACCAAATCTCCTTCTTGGAAGGCTCGACTCTTCACATGCCGGGCATGGAATCGACGCAAGTCTTGCTGATAAATGGTCGATCTGATCATGGCCATCTCTCTTTCTTCTTCCAGGAGGTCTACTGCATCTTGCCGAGCCTGTTCTGCTTCATCTTTGGTGTAAAGCTCGACTCGGGGAGCGTTGTGAAGGAGATCACTTGGCAGAACGGCTTCGGCTCCATAAACAAGAAAGAATGGGGTTCTTCCAGTCGACCGGTTAGGGGTGGTCCTTAATCCCCACAGAACTGACGGAAGCTCGTCGACCCAGGCACCTGCCGCGTGCTTGAGATCACGCATTAGTCAAGGTTTTAGTCCTTTGAGGATCAGACCATTTGCTCTTTCAGCTTGTCCATTCGACTGGGGATGGGCGACTGATGCATAGTCGACTCGAGTGCCTTGAGAGGCGCAAAAGGCTCTGAACTGGTCTGAATCGAAGTTTGACCCATTGTCAGTGATGATGCTGTGAGGGACTCCATATCTGAATGTTAGTCCTCTGACGAAACTAATAGCGGTGCAAGCATCGAGGTTCTTGATGGGTGTAGCTTCAATCCATTTGGTAAACTTGTCGACTGCCACAAGCACATGGGTGAAACCGCTCCTGCCTGTTCTCAGAGGACCGACCATGTCCAGTCCCCAGACAGCGAAGGGCCAGACGAGTGGAATGGTCTTCAGGGCTGATGCGGGCTTGCGTGACATGTTGGAGTAGAACTGACACCCCTCACACTTGTCGACTATCTCCTTTGCCATCTTATTTGCTCTTGGCTAGTAAAATCCCGCTCGGTATGCTTTGGCCACGATGGTCCGAGAGGACGCATGGTGACCACAGGTCCCCGAGTGGATCTCATCAAGGATCATCTGACCTTCTTCCGGTGTTATGCACTTCTGACCGATTCCAGTCGCGCTTTCTCTGTACAACTGTCCTTTTATGACTGTGAAGGCCTTGGATCGACGGACGATCTGTCGAGCCTCTTCTTCGTCCTCCGGGAGTTCTTTTCTTAGGATATACGCGATGTACGGTACCGTCCAATCGGGAGTGATCGCCAAGACTTCCATGATTAGGTCGACCACGACAGGAACTTCGACTCCAGTCGGATCTGTGGCACTTTTCGGCTGCGGGGTTTCTTCTGTGAAGGGATCTTCTTGGACTGACGGCGAGTGGATGTGTTCCAAGAACACGTTGCTGGGAATGGCTTCCCTCTTGGAGCCTATCTTTGCCAGATCATCAGCTGCCTGATTTTCCAGTCGGGGAATGTGATGAAGCTCCAACCCCTCAAATTTCTTTTCTAGCTTTCTTACTGCGTTGCAGTAACCGGTCATAGCCGGACTTCTGACGTCCCACTCCTTCATCACTTGATTACCACTAAATCCGAATCGCCATAGACCATGAGGCGACGGACGCCGAGTGAAATGGCCATGCGCAACCCATACAAAAGTGCTTCATACTCTGCTTCATTATTGGAGGAATCAAAGTGAATCTGGAGAACATATCTGAGCTTATCTCCTCGGGGGGAGACTAAGACTACTCCCGCGCCGGAACCATTAAGCATCTTAGATCCATTGAAGAACATGGTCCAGTGCTCCGAGTGAACTTGAGTCAGAAGTTGCTGTTCAATCCACTCGGCGATGAAATCCGCGATTGCTTGGGACTTGATAGCCTTCTTTGCCTCGAACTTGATATCTAAGGGAAGGAGTTCAATCGCCCACTTGGCCACTCGACCAGTTGCATCTCTGTTGTGCAGAATCTCTGACAGTGGGGCGTCGCTGACGACTGTAATGGAGTGGTCAGAAAAGTAATGTGCAACCTTCTTTGTGGTCATGTAAATCCCATATACAAGCTTATGGTAATGGGGGTATCTTTGTTTTGAAGGGGTCAAAACTTCAGACACGTAATAGACTGGGCACTGAACTCTGAAGGCCTTTCCTTCCTCTTCCCGCTCGACCATAAGTACTGTGCTGACAACTTGTCCTGTGGCTGCAATGTAAAGCAGCAAAGGTTCTTTGCTGATTGGGGCAGCAAGCACTGGCTGGGTGGAGAGCAGAGCTTTGAGATCTGCAAACGCTGCATCAGCTTCTGGAGTCCACTCGAATTTGTCAGACTTCTTCATCAGTCGGTAAAGAGGCAACGCCTTTTCACCGAGACGAGAAATGAATCGACTTAAAGCGGCCAAGCAGCCTGTAAGCTTTTGGACATCGTGCACGCGTACAGGACGCTTCATCCGGAGTATGGTGCCAATTTTCTCAGGATTGGCGTCGATCCCTCGTTCGGAAACGAGAAAACCGAGTAACTTTCCACCTGGAACTCCGAATGTGCACTTTGATGGATTGAGCTTGATATCATACCTCCTGAGATTGGCAAAGGTTTCAGCAAGGTCAGCTCGCAGGTCGGAACCTTTTCGGGACTTGACCACGATATCGTCCATGTATGCCTCCACATTCCGACTGATTTGAGTGAGTAAACACTTCTGAATCATTCTCATGAACGTGGCTCCGGCGTTCTTGAGGCCGAACGGCATGGTGACGTAACAGAAGCACCCGAATGGAGTGATGAAAGCTGTTTTGATCTCGTCGGGCCCATACAGACGGATCTGATGGTACCCGGAATAGGCGTCTAGGAAAGACAGTCTCTCGCACCCCGCAGTCGAGTCGACTATTTGGTCGATGCGAGGGAGGGGAACATGATCTTTCGGGCAGGCCCGATTGATATGCTTGAAGTCAATGCACATGCGGAGCGACTTGTCCTTTTTGGGGACCATGACGACATTGGCGAGCCACTCGGAGTGGTAAATCTCTCGGATGAACTCTGCTGCTAAGAGCCGAGCCACTTCCTCGCCAATGGCTTGCTTCTTCTGGACGGCGGACCGTCGAAGATGTTCCTTCACAGGCTTGAATTTTGGGTCGACTCGTAGACGGTGCTCAGCCAGCTCTCTAGGAACTCCAGGCATGTCAGAGGGTTTCCATGCGAAGATATCCCAGTTCTCACGGAGGAGCTGGATGAGCGCTTCTTCCTATTTGGAGTCGAGCGTCGTCGAGATGTGAGTCGGAGCAGCGTCGGGGTCGGTCGGGTGAATGTGGACTGTCTTTGTTTCGCCAGCCGACTGAAAAGCTGATTCTGAGGCGGGCTTCTTGGCTCGCAGCAATTCACTCGGATCGGCAGTCTTTTGGTACTCTTTCAGCTCGACTACTGCCATCTGAGCGTCAGCGATCTTTGAGCCTTTCTGAAAGCATTCTTCTGCTTTCTTTCGGCTGCCAGTAACAGTGATCACACCTTTGGGGCCAGGCATCTTCAGTTTGAGATACACGTAACATGGTCGAGCCATGAAGCATGCGTAAGCTGGCCTACCCAAAATGGCATGATAGGCACTCTGGAAGTCCACAACTTCGAATGTCAACCTTTCCTTGCGGTAATTCTTTGAATCACCGAAAACTACATCAAGAGCAATCTGGTCGAGCGACTCGGCTTTCTTCCCAGGAATGACTCCATGGAAGCTCATGTTGCTGGTACTAAGTCTGGACATCGGAATGCCCATCCCTTTCAAAGTCTCAGAGTACAGTATGTTCAGGCCACTGCCGCCGTCCATCAATACTTTGGTCAGTCGAGTGCCTTCGACAACTGGGTCGACCACCAAAGCTTGCCTCCCAGGGGTGGCAATGTGCGTCGGGTGATCTGACTGGTCGAATGTGATGGCAGTCTGCGACCACTTCAGGTAATTGGGTGTTGCCGGGGCAACCATGTTCACCTCACGGTTAATGACTTTCAGTCGACTCTTGCTCTCAACATCAGCAAAAATCATCAGGGTGGAATTGATCTGGGGGGTATCCATCGTCACTGTCTTCTTTGTCTTCAATCATGTCTGGCTCTTTTTCCTTATCTTTGGGCTGCTTGCCCTGGAACTGCTGGATCAGGAGCCGGCACTGTCGAGTGGTATGCTTTGGGTAAATAAAATTACCCTCTTTGTCTTTCTTGGTGTGGATGTGACACGGTAAGTCCAAAACATCATTCCCGTCTTGATCTTTGACCTTCTTGGGCTTCCAGGTGCCCTTGGGTTTCCCTTTGAAGTTTCCCTGGGCAACGGCCAGGGCCTCCCCGGGAGCAGCTGGCTCGGCCTTCCGCTTCTGTTTCCGAGTGGAGTTTCCTCCAGTTTCTTGGGCGACTACTTTGAGCTTGCCGCTTCGGAGTCGGTCTTCGTCTTCACCATTAGCGTACTTGGTGGCGATCTCCATCATCTCTAGTTCGACTGAACTTCAGATTCAACTCTCTGTATTTAACGCCCTCTTTGAAAGCGCAAACTGCTTGATGGTCTGGCACGTTCTCAACTATGTGGTGCAGCGTGATCCACCTCTGAATGTAATCCCTCAGTGTTTCGTTCGGCTTCTGCACGCAAGACCGTAACTCTGTGAGGCCTGCAGGTCGTTTGCATGTTCCTTCAAAGGTCGTGACAAACACTCGGGAGAGGTCCTCCCAGGTGTAAATGCTGCTAGGTGCCAACTGATTCAACCACGCTCTGGCTGAGCCCTCCAACATAAGAGGCAAATGCTTCATGGCCACTTCATCATTGCCATCGCCAATCTGTACAGCCACTCGGTAATCTTCGAGCCAAGTGTCAGGCTTGGACTCGCCGGTGAACTTGCTGACTCCAGTTGCCAGCCTGAAATTGGGAGGAATCACTGCGGCCCTGATGGCTCGACTGAAGCACTCTGGCCCTGAAACACGTACTCTGCTGCTGCTGGCAGGCGCATCTTTGTTGTGGCCCTCTCGATGAGCCCTGTTCTTGTCGACCAAACCTTGAACGAGGATAGACCTTGCATCAAAGCCTGGGTCTCTGGGGTCGACTGGAATCCTCTGCCCAACACTGTGAGGGCGTCTGTCATCTTGCCGTCGAGGCGCATATGACCCACTCCTCGGGGGAGGGGTTGGCACTCGACGTCGATCATCTCGACCGAATCGATGATCATACTGCTCATTCCTCCTGTACTGATCATGCCGGTCATCACGTCCCTCACGCCTCGGGGGCGATCTCGGGCTGTGGGCCGACTGGACTGTGTCTGCTGCAATGGATCGACTGTGGATCCTATCCCGCGACTGAGAATCGGCAGAATTCTGGTTTCCTGCCGCCCGGAGCAATGCTCTGATCTGCAACAAGCCCCTGCCTGCCTCTGACTGGGATGGCTGAATTGATTCTGCTATACGGGCTGCAGCGGCCAAATTCTGAACTGGGGTTCGATATACCTGAGGCGGTGAGAAGAGCCGGCGCCGACTGGACTCGGGAGCTAGCGGACGTCGACTGGACTCGGGAGCCCGCTGACGCGCTTGCTCGTCGAGTATTCGCTAGAGATTCTCCAGTCGAGTGCGCTCGGCCAGGTTAGCAAGGCGCACGTCCTCCAAGGCCCGGGCCTCGGGGGTTTCTCCGACAATAGGAGTGTGGAGTGCGTCCATGTTCCGGCGGCGAAGCTCCTCTCGCTGTAACGACGTGAGAGGTTCGGGCAGATACTCATCGTGGGGACGCGACGGGTCGCCTCCGCCCGTAGCTCCGTCAGCGCGAGGGAAACCGGGGGGGACTGTGTGTCCCATCGACCGCCAGAACCTCAGCTGCTGGGTCGCTGCTGTCGCACTCGGATGCGGTCCCCACGGAGCCAGTCGACAGGTCGAACAGGCCATAGAGGGACTCGACGGGCTCGATTGCCGCAACTTGTGGGGCTGCCGACTGGCGGGCCGGCGTGCCTCACCCACCGCTGAAGTCTCGACCGACCGGAGTGCTTGCGCTGGTGGGAGACAGGGCGGAGAGACGACGCAGGGGTCGACCGATACTGGGTTGACGGCTGCCGCAGGAGGACGCCACGAATGCATGCGAGGAAGTGCGTCGCGCCGCGGACGGGGAGCGCGTCGATGTCGAGTGGTGCCTCCTGAAGCCAGGCGGAGTCATCGGCGATGAAGGTGAGCGCGCCGAGACGGATCTCGCGGCCCTCCACCAAAACTCCGCAAGAAACCATGATCAAAGGGATCGGAAAAGATTGCAACTTCTCCAACTAAGTGCTAAGATTCCCGCCCCACGGTGGGCGCCAACTGTCGTGGTTCCGACTTTGATAGTGATGTAGGGGGGTGAGTATGGAGAGGCTAGATCCTAGCTATTGGGAAGTTGTTACACGCGAGGTTTACGAGTTCAGGCCCTTCTCGGAGGAAGTAATACCCTACGTCTCGGAGCCCGGAGGCGGTCGACTGGATTATGCGTGTATGGATTACAGGGGTGCGAACCCTTCATACTGAGGAGGGGGTGGCTTATATAGAGTTCGCCGGCCCCCTCCTGCCCTCAGTAATGCAGGGTTTAAGGTACATTTAAGATTGGGCGTTACTGGTAACGCCTCTAATAAAGTGCTATAATGACCATGAAGACTACTTAACAGCTGACCGTTTGCCTACGGAGTGACTGTAGGTCTCCTGGCAGTCGAGTGATTAGCTTCATGGTCGAGTGGTAGCTTCTTGGTCGAGTGGTAGCTTCTTGGTCGAGTGTCTTGAACCTGTCGAGTGGGGTACCTTCAAGTCGATTGATAGGTGATTTCTTCTAGGGATGTCCTTGGGTAGGGCTCTTTGGACGGGTCTGTGCCCCTACCCTAGGTACATAGCTTCATCAGCAACAGAGCATGCCGTCCTTGTTCATTTTGCAGCACTCACACAAATAGGAACCCTCCTCCAGCCTTGCCTGCACCAAGTAGTTTTGAGAACTATATTTGCGACAAATTCCTGATTTGGTCTGAGCTCAAAAAGGCCAGCACCAACTAGGAACGCATTATAATGTCCAATCAGCACAAACTCTTCTCCGAACTTGCGACAAAGGTCCCTAGTGTAGGTTTCGTAAGCTTGCCTCTCTATTGGGAAGTTGGACCATAGCTCAATCTCAAGGTGTTCAGTCCTGTAATCATTGCAGCCTTCCTTGGCAAGGACGTGGTTCTGAATTTTTTCATATTGCTTGACGAAGTTCAGCATTGAGTTGTGTGGGTTCACATATCTTTTTAGGACGGCGTTGAACCCCTCACTATGTTGTGTAGACTGCAGGAAGGGGAAGAACATGTGTTTGAAGTAGCACGACACCCAAGTTGACCTGTATTCATACAACTTCTCAAAGTGTGTGTGTGTGTGTGTCATAGCCTCGTACTTCATCATTAACCCAACCCAATTCTGCTCAAACTCGTGTATAGTGAAGCTGAAGTCAACACAGTAGTTGAAATCATCAGAGAGCCCTGGATTCCGGCACAACAGCCAACCAACTTTTTCTTGAGCCTTTTTCGTGATGTGTCATCAACAACAATGATGCACTATGGATGGAAAGATGCTCTGTATTGACTGCCTCATAGCACCATCCTGATCGGTTATGAAGTTGTCAGGTGGTTTGCCATCCATAGCCTCTAGGAATGCTCGGAAGACCCAATGAAAGCTCGATGCCAACTCCTGGCTCACAAACGCGCAACCCAACATGAAAGACTGGCCATGTCGGTTTATTCCGATGAAGGGCGCGAACGGCATATTATACATGTTAGTCATGTAGGTGGTGTCAAACGATATACAATCATGGTACACGTTCGCATAAGCTTTTCGAGCTGAGCCATCCACCCAAAATATGTTGACAACTTTGTCCTTTTCATCATATTTCACCTTATAGAAGAAGTCTGGATCAGTTTTTTGTATATCCTTGAAGTGCGCAATTGTCTCAATCAGGTCACCCTCCTTTGTGTCATCTCTACGGAAACTTGTACACAGATTTGTTATTGTCTTTGGTCCGAATGGCACCATCATCTCAGATCCATAGAATGCCATTACATGCATCATATGTCCTGCATAATACAAAAAGAAACAATATACATTTTTATTACTCGTACGAATGCACATATCCAGCTGCACAATAATATGATATGTGTTGGCACAGAAGATAGTTGCAGGAAATTGACAACCAGCTGCCCCTTTTAAAAAACACTTTCATTTTGCACACACGACATTATGTAGTTGCACAGTGAAGGTAATCTAGTTGCACAGGAACATTATGTAGTTGCACAGTGAAGGTAATCTAGTTGCACAGGAACATTATGTAGTTGCACAATGAAGGTAATATATTTGCACACTTAAGGGATTTTAGTTGCACACTAGTACCATAACAGTTGCACACTGTACTGCCTAGAGGGAAACTTAATTCTGTAAGGTATATAGAAACACACCCGTAGTCAAGTTGCAATTATACAAGATGCGTAAAAACTCCTTTTTATCGGGAGAGATGCCTTGGTGGGATCTCAAGTATTTGGACAATGAAGGTTTGTTCACCAGCGGATGATTGTGGTCACGCGAACAAAATGTGTCACCTCCCATCGCCCATCCATCAGCTTCACCAACATTTTTTGCTTTGCATTGAGTCTGCTTTATTGTCTCGTGTTTTCGTTTCTTCTTTTTCTTACTAGAATCAGCCTCCTCTTCATCAAAGATTGGAGGTTCATCTTCCATTTCCTCATCAGTGTGAACATGTTTTGGATATGGTATAGGGTCCAGGACAGGAGGAGCCTTAGCTCCTCCATCATCAGCTTTTGGCTTCTTGTACTTGTTGCAGCAAAACTGTTGTTTTACCAATACATTGCCTGTCCGACTAGAGGTGTTTATTTTGATAGAGAAACCCATCCGTAAGGTGTAGCTATTGTAGTGATCCTTAGCAATTTGAAGGGTGTCAAACCTCATGCCAACATAGGGTTCCATTGGCTGAGAACCAGCCTCATCTTCTCCTTCTTCACCTTGCACTGCATCGTCAACAACGCCAGCATCAAGCTCAGTCCTGGTTGGACCAGGAACATTTGTCGCGGTGCCCGTGTCATCAAGAGTATGGCTCTCTAACTGCAAAGACACCACTACAGGGGCACCACGGGTTGATGACTGCCCTGCCACATTGTCATGGCCCATAGGGTTAGGCCCACGACTTGTCTGCGTGTAGTAAACGGAGCGCCCATTTTCTATCCAATTTCCTTGCGGTATGCTGGGTTGCTGCTCATCCATATCATGAGGAAGCTCATTGAGATCATGAGGCAACTCATTGAGATCAAGCATTTTTACCCTTTTTTTGACTGCTGCCACACATCCACTGCATATATAAAAAGAAAGAAGTGATGTCAAGTTTTAATCATCAAAGAGTGTTTCAAACAACCTAAAATTTAGTAAATAGGTAGTTGCACACCATTTTATGACAATCTTAGTTCGAAAAGCAACATCTCTATAGCAGAATCTTTTATTATAACAGGTATGCATTTTTTGTTTGCACAACCTTGTTATGTTAGTTGCACAGTTTGCAGTAAAATAGTTGGCAAGAACATGTCTTTTTAGTACAGAGTTTTTCTGACTTTTTCCTCTGTTTGTTGCAATGATCAGCAGGTTTTCTATTGGAAAGGATCTGATCTAGATTTTTCTGCACATAATTTGGACATAATTTGATGCCACAATTGAGATGGGGAAATCCAGGTGAAAGAAGAAAGAAGAATTGGATGACAGATTATAGATATATGTTTTTTCATCGTCGTTTCTGTTTTTATTTCTAGTATATTGAACATATTTTTTACACTATAACTTTGCAGTAGGTTTGGGACCAGAATATATGTGTGGGACAAGAATATATGCGTGACTATTTTAATATGGTTTGTGGTTTCATTAGCTATGTACAGTTTCTTGTGTTTCAGTTGGCGAGGATGCATGTTCAGTTGGCCAGGATACATGTTTTTATTGCACATATACTTCAGGTTTTCTATAGTGTCCACTTAGAATACATGTTCAGTTTTGCCTAGCATGCATGCTGAGTTGCCAGAATACAGGTTCAGTTGGTTGGGATGCATGTTCAGTTGCACACTTATGCATTTTCCATTGGCTACAATGCATGTTTAGCTTTTGGCTACAATGCATATTGAGTTGGCTAGAATCATGTTTCAGTTGGCCACTGAACTTGGTTTAGTTGGCTTGTTTAACACATCTAGGTGGGGGAAACTTGGCTGGCATGCATGTTAGAAAAATGTTCAGTAAAGTTGGTCTCAAACCATGTTTAGTGTGAAACTAGGAAGCTGTGCAACTAAACCTAATGACTTGTGTTTAGTTGCACAAACCAGGGAATAGTAGGCTCCTATCCATGATTAGTTGCACAGTAATTCGTGGTACTTATTTTTAGTTCCAGATATGGCACTCATGGGGGGAGGGTGGGGTTATTTGCCAAATCCACCTCTTTTTGAAGCAGAATTTTTGCTAGATCCATGGAGAAGGGGGTTGACATATGCAGCAGAAGGACCACCCTGCCCTTAGATCTTTTTTGAAGTAGGTTCTTCTTCTACTTTGGGGCTGCCATGGCGGCTGTGTAGGAGGAGGAAGAAGGGCCTTGGACCCTTCTTTCATGGAGAAGAAGAAGGAACCATGGTGGCTTGAGGGCGAGTGGGCGTGGGAGGGCTGAGTAGGTACAACTGACCACGTGGGAGCGTGGGGAGGACTTTTCTCTCCTTCTGTTTGCGCGTATCGGGACTGGCCGCTCGATCGCGTGGGTTGGTGGTCGTTTTCCTTTTCTGGAGCACGGGACCGCAGGGGGACAGGGACTTACCTTTTCAGGCCAGCCGCTCGATAGCACTAGTGGGCAGCCGGCCGCCCACTAGACACGTCCAAAACAAAAATAGATACACCTTTCAAGTCTCAAAAAACAAAGAAATTGTCATGTGTAGAAACAAATACTACAAATTACTCCCTCCGATTCCATACTAATTGACGCACACTTAGTACAAGTGCATATGAAAATTTTGAAACTTCAACATGACAACATTCTACACGTCCAAATATCACAAAGTGACCAGCGGGCGCACCATCTCGGTTTCTTCTTGTTTATTCATTTCTCTGTATGCGGAGCGGTTGAGTGACCTTTCAAAACCCTTCACCCTGCTTATTATGCTCAAGTTCCTACCTGGGTAGTTGTATGGCTCACTGTGCCTCGTTCTGATCTTCGAGGGGGTTACATTTCTGATTTCTCATCTCGTTTTCCAACCGCGCAACACCCTACATGCATTTGAGTTGAAAAACCTGTCAGTCAACGAGTGTAATCGACTCCTACGCAGAATATTTCCATTCATGACCCCATTGACATGCGCTTAACCACCTCCTTCTAATGACGGGTTTAGTGTTCGTCGATGACTAAAAATCAATAATGCTGATGATTTTCATACCTCAACTACAAAATCCTCATGTTGGAGGTCGGTCCTCGCGCCATACACCAGCGAATGAGCAACGGCGGATGACCGGTGGGTGCAGGTCAAGGGCTTCAGTGGTCATACGATCTTCATCATTGATGCCTACTCCGAAGCTTTCCCCGCCTTTGCCGCTAATAGGATACAGGAGAATCATGTTTGGTTAGTCGATGACAAGTTCTTGTTGCCTGAACACACGCAGCCGAGCCTACGCCTTGATAGGTGGCCACCATGGTCGATGAGGGAGTCCTTGATTATGGGGTCTCCGGACAGCCGGACTATCTCCGTTGGCTGGAGTGTTAGACTATGAAGATACAAGATTGAAGACTTCGTCTCGTGTCCGGATGGGACTCTACTTGGCGTGGAAGGCAAGCTAGGCAATACGTATATGGATATCTCCTCCTCTGTAACCGACCTTGTGTAACCCTAACCCTCTCTGGTGTCTATATAAATCGAAGGGTTTTAGTCCGTAGGCCAACAATCACAACATACAATCATACCATAGGCTAGCTTCTAGGGTTTAGCCTCTCTGATCTCGTGGTGGATCTACTCTTGTGCTACACATATCATCAATATTAATCAAGCAAGACGTAGGGTTTTACCTCCATCAAGAGGGCCCAAACCTGGGTAAAACATCGTGTCCCCTGCCTCCTGTTACCATCCAGCCTAGACGCACAGTTCGGGACCCCCTACCCGAGATCCGCCGGTTTTGACAACGACATTGGTGCTTTCATTGAGAGTTCCGTTGTGCCATCGCCACCAGGAAGGATGTCTCGTCCCATCTTTAAAGATGGCACTATCGCTGAGGGAGCTCTGGCTATCGGCCAAACTCTCCGGCTAGGTGGTTTTCTTATGACCGCCTGTTCGGCCGCTGCGCCGACGATGACTTCTCGGGTCATCGAAAGCAATCTTCATGTCAACTAGAAACTCGCCGAGCAGTTAGGTCCAATGGAGCTCTCTTCCCTGAACGAGCTCTTGGATCGCATCACCGCCCTGGGAGTCGCTACAGACTACGATCAGATTGGGCCTAAACCCGATCTGAGAGAAATTAACTCTCCCCAGGTCACCCATCACGTTGCAGTGGTGGAAGAACAATGCGGCAACCCTTCATCTATCTTAAGGACTAGCTACGTCCGGATTCCCGATCCCTCCAAGCCGGATACCCGCGGAGGGGAGGATGTCACTCAAAGACTGAACCCAGAATCAGGCAGCGGGCTAGATTTACCGGAAAACATCCAAGAATCCAAACTTTCGAGTTCGGAAACTCCTTGTCCACTGAGCCTCAGATTGGGTGAGGATTCGGATTCAATTCCACCCACCCACCCAAACATACGTGATCTATCCCAAATTAGGCAAGATCCCTAAGAAACAATACACCATTACTGGGCCAGATTCCTCCTGGTCAAGAACAGGATAAAGGACTGTCGCGAGGAAGACGCAATTTCATTCTTCTGCAATAATTGCACAGACAAGGGAATCCTCAACGCCATAAGTCGTCACGAAATTACACGCTTTGCCGACTTGGTGTCCATAGTACGAAAGTACTGTGTGATGGAAAGCGCCTGGAAAACCGAAATAAAATTTCGGGATAATCCGGCCCTGAATACAAACCCAGTCCGAAATAAAAGGGTGCATTATCACAATACACCTGGGTTAACTACCAAAAAGCAAAAGCCCTCTACAGGGCAAGGAACCGTACTGGAGGGATGGCTCAACGGACCCTGCAAAATTCATAGTACAGCGGATGCGATACCAACGCACAACCTTAGAGCATGCTGGATACTCCGGCAGGTGGCCAAAAGTGGTGAGGATCTACTCCTCCCAAAAACCATAGAGCACCACCCCGAGAACAATAATACGGTCTTAACGGTCTTTGAGACCTTCGCGTCAAATAATAGACAGAAGCGAACACTCTGTAGCATGTCCGAAATCTGCCACATAGCAGAAATAAATCCTTGGAGCGACACGGCTATTACCTTCAATGCCAGTGACGAACCTAAATTCCGAACAGCCCGAGTAGCAGCCGCACTGGTCCTTAGTCCAATCGTGGACGGCTTTTGACTCACCAAGGTACTCATGGACGGCGGCAGCGGGTTAAATCTCATATATGAGGAAACTCTTCAAAAGATGGAAATAGACTGGAGCCGCATTAAGCAAAGCAGCACAACCTTTAGAGGAATCATCCACGGTCGGGAAGCACGCTGCACTGGAAAAATCACACTAGACGTGGTATTCGGCACACCGGATAATTACAGGTCCAAAGAAATTACATTCCAAGTGGCCCCGTTCAGCAGCGGATACCACGCTCTATTAGGGCGGGAGGCGTTTACAATCTTCCAAGCCATACCCCATTACGGGTACATGAAGCTCAAAATGCCCGGGCCCAATGGAATCATCACTCTTGTTAGTGATCCGGACATAGCACTCCGCGCCGAAAATAAGACAGCTGCACTGGCCCTTGAGGCACTATCTGAAGCCCTAGCGGCCGAAGAACTAACTGCGCTGCGCTCCACGGTGAACAGGGACAACGTGATACTCGATAAAAGATCCAAGTCCACCTCCTTTAAGCCGGTGGACGAAATAGTCAAATTCCAAGCCCATCCAAGGGACCCTACAAAAACAGCTTCCATCGGGGCACAATTAAACCCTGATGTCGACGCTGCACTGCGAGAGTTCCTACGCGAGAACTGGGACATTTTTGCCTGGCACCCTTCAAACATGCCAGGAATCCCACGCAGGCTGGCTGAACATAGCCTAAATGTCCTAAAAGGCTTCAAGCCAGTCAAGCAGGCTCTTCAATGTTTCTCCGAGCCCAAAAGACAAGCCATGGGAGAGGAACTAGCCAAGCTATTGGAGGCCGGATTCATCAGAGACATAAAACATCCGGACTGGCTAGCAAACCTGGTGATGGTACCAAAGAAGGACAAATCCTGGCGCTTGTGCGTCGATTTTAAGGATCTTAACAAGGCCTGCCCAAAGGATCCCTTCCCCCTCCCCCGCATCGATCAAGTCATCGATGCTACCGCAGGACACGATTCATTGTGTTTCCTCAACGCATACTCCGGCTACCATCAAATCAAAATGGCAGAGCCAGACCAAGCCGCAACGGCATTAATCACACCATACGGCCCATTCTGCTTCAACACAATGCCCTTCGGGCTAAAAAACGCCGGTGCAACATATCAGCGCATGATTCAGACATGCCTGGCAAACCAGATCGGCAAAACAGTGGAGGCATACATGGATGATGTGGTCATTAAAACCAAGCATGTTGAAACTCTAGTAGACGACTTGAGGCTCACATTCGACAACCTCCGAACATATGACATCAAGCTCAATCCGGAAAAATGCGTTTTCGGCGTACCAGCAGGGAAGCTCTTGGGATTCATTGTCTCCAGTAGAGGTATTGAAGCTAATCCAGCCAAAATCCGAGCGTTGTCACAGTTGGCTACCCCAACAGACCTCAAACAAATACAAAAATTGACTGGATGCGTGGTGGCTCTAAGCCGCTTTATCTCCTGCTTGGGAGAAAAGGCATTACCCCTTTATCGCCTCCTCCGGCGCACCGAACACTTCGAGTGGACGGACGCCGCCACGGCCGGACTCAACAAAATAAAAGCCATATTGGCAACAAACCCAGTCCTGGCCGCGCCAAACATTGGCGAACCAATGCTATTATACATTGCGGCAACTCATCAAGTAGTAAGCGCAGTGCTTGTCGTCGAGCGAGAAGTGGACGGACACAAGTTTCCCCTTCAAAAGCCGGTTTACTACGTGTCCACTGTCCTTACTCCATGCAAATCACGGTACCCGCATTATCAAAAGATAGCGTACACGGTATTTATGGCATCCCGGAAGCTGCGACACTACTTTCAAGAGTGTTCGATAACGGTAGCCTCGGAAGTACCACTTAACGATATTATAAACAACCGCGACGCGATGGGCCAGATTGCCAAATGGGCCATTGAGCTCCTCCTGTTCGACATAACTTACAAGCCACGGCGAGCTATTAAATCACAAGTTTTGGCTGACTTCGTCGCTGAATGGACGGAAGCCGAACTCCCTAAAGAGTACGACACATATTCAAACTGGATCATGCACTTCGACGGCTCCAAAATGTTGGCTGGTCTAGGGGCTGGCGTCGTTTTGATGTCCCCAACAAGAGACACTGTTCAATACGTATTGCAGATAATGTACACGGACTCCAACAATGCAGCCGAATATGAGGCCCTTCTACATGGTCTCCGGATGGCAGTATCCATGGGCATTCAACGCCTAGAGGTGCGCGGGGATTCAAACCTCGCGATATCCCAAATAAATGAAGACTTTGATGCCAAGGATCCAAAAATGGCCGCTTATCGCAATGTCGTCCTAAAAATGTCAGCTCGGTTCGAGGGGCTCGAATTTCACCATGTGGCTCGGGAAAATAATCAGGCAGTGGATATCCTCGCCCGCATTGGCGCCAAACGCGACGCGGTCCCTCCCAACATTTTTCTGGAAAGGCTTTTCAAGCCATCCATAGCATGGGAAGGGGACACCGGTAACAACAGTCCGGACCCGGCCAAAATACCCGATACCGAACTCTCTGACACAATCGTAGGCTCCGCCACCGAAATAACACAATCAGCCCACGAAATAATGGCCATTATTGCCCCATGGACAGAACCATTCCTGGCCTACCTAATTAGACAGAAACTTCCAGAGGACCAAAATAAGGCACGCTGCATAGTGCGGCGATCCAAAGCCTACAGGGTCCATGAGGGAGAATTGTACAAAAAAAGCGCTACCAGAGTCCTTCAAAGGTGCATCTCCGAAGAGGAAGGGCGGAATCTTTTGGCAGAAATTCACGCCGGACTTGGCAGTCATCACGCCGCAGCCCGGGCTCTTGTAAGCAAGGCCTTCCGCACAGGATTTTATTGGCCAACGGCCCGGGCAGATGCACAGGACTTGGTCCAACGTTGCGCCGGTTGCCAGCTCTTTGCAAATCAAAGCCACATGCCACCCACCGCCCTCCAAACGATCCCCATTACATGGCCCTTCATGGTCTGGGGGCTTGACATGGTCGGACCCCTTAAAGGGGGAACCCACAAGAAAAAAAATACTTATTGGTCATGGTGGATAAATTCACCAAATGGATAGAGGCTAAACCGGTAAAAACAGCCGAATCCGGACCGGTGATAGATTTCATATCCGGGGTTGTACACCGTTACGGCGTCCCCCACAGCATCATCACTGATAACGGCACGAACTTCACGGCCGACGAGGTAAAACTCTGGTGCAGCAAAATGGGCATCAAGCTCGATTACGCTTCAGGCTATCACCCACAAACCAACGGTCAAGTCGAACAAGCAAATGGTCTTATAATGAGAGGCATTAAACCCCGATTAGTGCGCTCCTTAACGGCGTCCGATACGCACTGGGTAGAGGAGCTCGACTCCGTACTCTGGGGACTGCGGACCACGCCGAATCGTAGTACCGGATATACACCATTTTTTATGGTGTACGGCACAGAGGCAGTCCTGCCCTGTGACATAATTCATGACTCACCTCGAGTGCGCATGTACGAAGAAAGAGAAGCCGAGCTCGATCGGCAGGACGGTCTGGACACATTGGAGGAAGAGCGCGACGTAGCCAAAGCCCGTTCTGCATTTTACCAGCAACAGGCTCGCAGATACCAAAGCAGAGAAGTACGGGCCAAAACTTATAACGTTGGCGAACTAGTTCTACGGCTGCCGGATAAGAAAAAGAACAAGCTGGAGCCCAAATGGGAAGGTCCCTTCATTATCGACCAAGTTCTGACCGGTGGAGCGTACCGACTGCGGGATGCATCGACCAGTCGACTCGAGCTGAACCCATGGAACGCAGCCAGGCTCCGAAGATTCTACGCCTAGCTCCGGACTTTATGTTAGTCCCCTCCCTTCGTCCATTTTCTGCATATGCATCATCCGTCTTGTTTCCCTTTCTTTCTTTTTATTTCCCTAGGCCTTCAAGGGTCACCTTGTGCCTCACTCATACATCATAGATGCGCTAGCCGCACTCTTCATACCTGGGGGCTTCTCTCACAGAAGCTTAAATTATTTACCTGGGCCCCACGCCCAACACATGTGTTATACTTCCGCATGTACCTTTTTTCACCATTATATGCATCGATATGACTTAAGTTTTGGTCAAGCTGGGTTGACTGGCTCTTGTATTTATGCCCTACGTTCCCGTTAATTCGGCTAGGGCATAAGGGGAGCACCTCTGCGATTGTTACCGTCGGGTCAGCCGGGCGTGTACCTCAGACTGGGTGAAGCCGAAAGCTAGCGTTCTTAAGAGAATATTCGGTTGGTGAACAAAAGATGACTTTTATTTATTATCCATATCTGCCCCCAGGCGTTTTCACTGCGCTTCTTGTCGCAGTCCGGACATGCACTTTAGGGCATGCCTACCCAGGGAAAGGAACCCTTAACGGAACTATTCTTTCTGGAAGATGTTTCTTACTACCCATGTAATATAACATAACTAGTTGGGCACTTGTCTGATAAAGCACTGATGACCCCTAAGCCTGGTCTCCATGCATGCCCCGGTTCTTATATAACCGAGAGGGTATTCGGATACACTCCGGACTGTCGGGTCCCGAGGTTGAAGCGAAAAGGTCCGCCACGACAAACGATCTACAATCCGGCTAGAAGGCATCATATATGTCACTTTAAAATTACATAGTCAATTTGACTGGTTGAATTCCTCTTCAATGCCATCCAATAGGCTGTCTAGTCTACAGTCCTGTTGGGAATACTTTGCGGCCAATTCTACTTGGCCGTACACTAAATTCATAGGGATCTCCTTGCCATCAGGCCCCACAGGTCCGACTTCGGCCATGTGGTTCGGGTCAGCCTTCGTGTACCGTGTCTTCACCATTGCCCAAGCTTCCCTGGCGCCCTGACGGCAGGCCGATATCTTCCATAATCGGAAGCGCCTCCGTGCTCCCTTCAGCTTTTCTGCAAGCTCTCCAAGGCCTTCGGGTATGGAGACGGACGGCCACAAGGCCTGGGCAACGCCTTGCATCACCTGCCGAACTCGTTCGTGCAACTGTGCGAGCTCGGGAAGAAGATCACCCGTTGAACCAGGCATCTCCTCGGCAGGACGACCTGTTAGCATACCTACAGACATAACTCTGTCAGCCAGCTTCCTCGCTGAACTCTTCTTCAAAGTTCGTTCAAGCACTTACTAAATATGCCGCGTCGAAGCCGCTGATTCTCCTTAACAGAGTCCGACAGTTGGGCACGAACATCTTTTAGTTCCACGCCCAGCTTGGTGTTGGTATCTTGGAGATCATTCTTCTCCTGCCTCGCCCTTGTAAGCACGCTCTCACCGGCCTTCAGCTGGCGTATGAGCTGTTGCTTCTCCGGATTCACTCCAGCGTCATCTGCAATTTTATCGTCAGATCTGCATATAAAGCCACACTCTAATATGATACCTATCATTTGACGGATATGTTACTAGAGGGGGTCTCTTTGGGCTCCCTGCCGCGGCCAGTGCGGCCTGAAGTTGGGCTTTGCACTCTTCCAGCTCCTGGGACAGTTGAGTATTCTTTTCTGTAAGAACCTACATAACAAATGATCCTTAAATCAGTTATCCTAACTGTTTCAAGTCTTAGGGGCTACTGATATATATAATCATCAAATTTTCTCACCCGTATGTCTTTTACATACTGCTCCTTGGCTCTGGCTAGACCATTTTGAGCGGCACGGAGGTGCGCTTCTCCCGAGTTGAAGGCATCCAATGCCTCTTGGGAGAAACAAGCGTCATGAAGAATAGTCCGGCGACGCCTGTGGTTCATGGCACTTTCCACCTTGGAATGGGTGGAGGACAGTCTATCTGTATCCTCTGTCAGAGGAGCACCCGGCGCACGCCTTGTACTCGTTCTCACATCTGAGTCCGGCCTTGGAGCCTGGCTTGTGGAGGCGCGATTGGTAGCCTCTCCGGGTATAGTCCGGCGAGTGCTCTTTTTCCTGAAAAGAAGGCATGGATGTTAATATGCCTCTGTAAATAATGTCTTGCAATAAAGACGGCGCGCCATACTGCTGCGCCGGTGCCTCAATCCGGACTGCGGATCTTTTCAGCCTGCCTGGCCTAGCGGCCCCTTGTTGGCTAGTTGCCACAGGCTCGACCTTCTGCCCCGAGGACCTCCCCTGCAAAACATGGCTGTTATACAGCAATAAAAAAAGAGCACAAGGACGGATCCCTTTTTAAGTGCTGGGACTTCAGTCTCAGTCACCTGTGAGGCTGGAACTAGCCCAGGGTAATCGGCCGTAATGGCCACCAAGGTATTGTCATTACTCCCTTGGTAAAATACCCCGTCGATCAGCTCCACGGATATGTCTGGATCCTCCTGGGAGGCCGGGTCAAGGGACCGTCCAGGGTCCTCGGGCTGTGGAGGAGGGTTGTTTATCTCCTTTACTGCCTGGCGCAGATCCTGCGATGAAATCGCTAGAATGAATACTTAAACTACGGGAATACGAAACGGATGGGCAAGAAAAAGTCTCCGCTTACCCAGCTCGGAGGATTGTACATAGAGAATCCGCCCTGCGGGTTGACACGGAGGAATTCCTCCTCTTCTCCCTTGTACAAAGTGGACAAGATCTTTATTAGATCAGCAGCCGATCCCGGCCCTTTGCGGCCGTGGCGGGTGGCGTCATCCTCCCCGTTGAAATCCCACATGGGGTGGCCTCTATACTGGAGCGGCTGCACCCCCCGAATAATGCATATAGTCATGACCTCGATCATGGTCAATCCGGATCGAGCTAAAGAACTTATCCGACTCATCAAATAAAGAATGTCTCTGTCGTCTTCCTCCAGGGAGCTCCGTGGATGCCAGCTCCGGCGCTTCTTCAAAGGGGCGTTGTCGAACTCAGGAAGGCCAATCCGAATAGGGTCCGGAAGGGGGACATCTTCTATATAAAACCATTCTGAAGGCCAGTCTTCGGACGTCTTCTTCGGGGTCCCGGACAGGTATCCGGTCCCGGCAATACGCCACACTTAGGCTCCGCCCACTTGATATATTGATCCCTTCTTCGAACGGGGCACAAGGCAAAACAGCTTCTTCCACAGAGCAAAATGAGCCTCACAGCCCAAAAATAACTCGCAAAGGGCTACGAATCCCGCGATATGCAACAGGGAGGCAGGCGTAAGGTTGTGCAGCTGGAGGCCATAGAACTCCAGAAGCCCCTAGAGAAACGGATGAATTGGGAATCCGAGCCCTCTTACCAGATAAGGGACAAGGCATACCCGTTCTCCCTTGGAGGGATTGGGACGGCTCTCTGCTTACTCTCCACTATTGTAGGCGGCAAGCCCGGCTCGAACCGGGACCAAGTACGCTGGGGGAAGAAATCCCTTGGACTGAAGCATCACCAATTTGCTGTGCGGGATGGAACATCTCTCCCAATCTCCAGGCTTGGAGCTAGGGGTGCGAGAGGAGGAGCTGCGTCGATCGGCCATGGTGGAATGGATCTCTGTCGGGTGCGCTCCGATGAAGACTCGGCAAGGGAGGATGACGTGATTTGGATCTGAATCCTCGTTTTTTTAAATAGGCGGCTCATTTACATAGCTAGGGGGTAAATGTGAAAACACCCTGGCTCTTCACATTCGCTCGACACGTGGAAAGTGGCCATTATTGGGCGTAGAAGCCAAGGAGTACAAACCGTCACAAGGAACCAGACATTATTTCGACAGGTACACAGAATTTGGAGAGGAATCCGCCTTGCAATGCCGAAGATAATACTGCGCGCCGGACTTGTCGTCATTGAAGCCTGGTTCGGGGGCTACTGAGGGAGTCCTGGATTAGGGGGTCTCCAGACAGCCGGACTATCTCCGTTGGCCGGACTGTTAGACTATGAAGATACAAGATTGAAGACTTCGTCTCGTGTCCGGATGGGACTCTACTTGGCGTGGAAGGCAAGCTAGGCAATACGTATATGGATATCTCCTCCTCTGTAACCGACCTTGTGTAACCCTAACCCTCTCCGGTGTCTATATAAACCGAAGGGTTTTAGTCCGTAGGCCAACAATCACAACATACAATCAAACCATAGGCTAGCTTCTAGGGTTTAGCATCTCTGATCTCGTGGTAGATCTACTCTTGTACTACATATATCATCAATATTTATCAAGCAGGACATAGGGTTTTACCTCCATCAAGAGGGCCCGAACCTGGGTAAAACATCGTGTCCCCTGCCTCCTGTTACCATCCGGTCTAGACGCACAGTTCGGGACCCCCTACCCGAGATCCGCCGGTTTTGACACCGACAATCGACATTCCCAAGGTCGAACTCTACTATAGGTGGCCAAATGGGCCGGGACAGCTGGGCCGGCCCGGTAGCACGACCAGCACGGCACGGCACGTGCTATATGGGCCAGGCCTAGGAGCTCCTGTTCGGCGCCTTATGCGCCCGAACAGGTTTGTGGTGCCCGTTGCAGCGCCTTGTTGGGCCGGCCCACAATGGGAAAGGCATCGACCAGAAATCGCCAAAAAAACGCAAAATGGGTGGCGGCTTTAGGGATCAAACTCGCATCGCTTGAGTAGGCATCCCTTGTTCGATCTTAGCTGACCACCAGGGCAATTGATCACTTGTGATTTACTGGCGCTAAAAATTACTTCTATAAAATTGTGAATTTAAAAACATTCATCGATTTTGAGACAAAAGTTCACAAACTTAAAAAAAGCTCATCGATTTTGAGAAATAGTTCATTATTTTTGAAGAAAAGTTCAGAAACTTAAAAAAGTTCACCGATTTTAAAAAAACATTATGAAAAAGTTTAAAAAGTTCATCGTTTTCAAAAAAAATTCATCGGTTTTGAAAAAAGTTCATCAATTTTGAAAAAAGTTCATCGAGTCTGAGAAAATAGTTCATCGATTTTGAAAAAAGTCCACAAATTTAAATGAAAAATTTATCAATCTTGACAAAAGTTCATCAAAATTAGTTCATCGGATTTGGAAAAAGTTTACCGAATTTGAGAAAACAAAAGTCAAATTTGAAAAAAGTTTGCTGAATTAGAAAAAAAAATCATCAATTTAGAAAAATGTGGATGGATTTGAGAAAGATCATTGAACGAGGAAGAAGGAAAAACAATTAACAGAAAAATGAAAAACAAAAAATAGAAAAAGTGAAAGAAAATGATGATAACAAAAATAAGTGATGGAACTGTGGCATCAAGTTACTTTGGCGGGGTGGTTACCACTGCGCGCTGTTAATCAGGAAGTCTTTGGTTCGATTCCCAGCTCTCAGGCCCGGAAAATAAGTGATTTGTATATGCGAACGACAGCAAAGCGAGCGAAATGAGCTTGTAGGCCCGGCACGCGGTACGCCAAGGGCTGTGCCTGGGCTTGAAGGCCGAGCACGCACGGTCCGATTATTTTTTTGTATTTTTTATGTATTCTAATGTGACCCAACAAGTAAAAATAGGCTAAAAAACGTCCAATGCGCAAAATAGAAGGCAGATTAGCGGGCCTAGCGTGCCGGTGGGCCGGCCCGATTAACATATGGGCCATGCCTGGGCTGCAGGCCGCAGCATGCGGGCCGGCACAGCACAGCCCGTAGGTCCGATTATTTTTTTGTATTTTTTATGTATTCTAATGTGACCCAACAAGTAAAAATAGGCTAAAAAACGTCCAATGCGCAAAATAGAAGGCAGATTAGCGGGCCTAGCGTGCCGGTGGGCCGGCCCGATTAACATATGGGCCATGCCTGGGCTGCAGGCCGCAGCATGCGGGCCGGCACAGCACAGCCCGTAGGTCCGATTATTTTTTTGTATTTTTTATGTATTCTAATGTGACCCAACAAGTAAAAATAGGCTAAAAAACGTCCAATGCGCAAAATAGAAGGCAGATTAGCGGGCCTAGCGTGCCGGTGGGCCGGCCCGATTAACATATGGGCCATGCCTGGGCTGCAGGCCGCAGCATGCGGGCCGGCACAGCACAGCCCGTAGGTCCGATTATTTTTTTGTATTTTTTATGTATTCTAATGTGACCCAACAAGTAAAAATAGGCTAAAAAACGTCCAAGTGCGCAAAATAGAAGGCAGATTAGCGGGCCTAGCGTGCCGGTGGGCCGGCCCGATTAACATATGGGCCATGCCTGGGCTGCAGGCCGCAGCATGCGGGCCGGCACAGCACAGCCCGTAGGTCCGATTATTTTTTTGTATTTTTTATGTATTCTAATGTGACCCAACAAGTAAAAATAGGCTAAAAAACGTCCAAGTGCGCAAAATAGAAGGCAGATTAGCGGGCCTAGCGTGCCGGTGGGCCGGCCCGATTAACATATGGGCCATGCCTGGGCTGCAGGCCGCAGCATGCGGGCCGGCACAGCACAGCCCGTAGGTCCGATTATTTTTTTGTATTTTTTATGTATTCTAATGTGACCCAACAAGTAAAAATAGGCTAAAAAACGTCCAGTGCGCAAAATAGAAGGCAGATTAGCGGGCCTAGCGTGCCGGTGGGCCGGCCCGATTAACATATGGGCCATGCCTGGGCTGCAGGCCGGCAGCATGCGGGCCGGCACAGCACAGCCCGTAGGTCCGATTATTTTTTTGTATTTTTTATGTATTCTAATGTGACCCAACAAGTAAAAATAGGCTAAAAAACGTCCAGTGCGCAAAATAGAAGGCAGATTAGCGGGCCTAGCGTGCCGGTGGGCCGGCCCGATTAACATATGGGCCATGCCTGGGCTGCAGGCCGCAGCATGCGGGCCGGCACAGCACAGCCCGTAGGTCCGATTATTTTTTTGTATTTTTTATGTATTCTAATGTGACCCAACAAGTAAAAATAGGCTAAAAAACGTCCAGTGCGCAAAATAGAAAGCAGATTAGCGGGCCTAGCGTGCCGGTGGGCCGGCCCGATTAACATATGGGCCATGCCTGGGCTGCAGGCCGCAGCATGCGGGCCGGCACAGCACAGCCCGTAAAATAAGCATGCCTCGGCGGGCCAGGCCGTGCCAGTCACGATTAGGATGAGTTGTGCCGTGCCGGGCCAGGCTGGCCCGTTTTGGCCAGCTATAAACTCTACCACATGTCGGGTCGCGCCAACTTCTGCGAGCAAGACGATTCGTCGATCCGGGCATGATGATGGATCTAGTGCTTCCAAGGGCCATGACTTGAATTCTTTGGTTTCATTTCCTTCATCTTCCCCATCTCCATTATAGTTTGGCTGATTTTTCGCATCGGATTAAAAAAAATGCACGAGAAAGAGATGCTAAGGTGTGATGCACGTGCAATTAGTTGTAGTAAAATAATTTCAAGAAATTTCAAGTTTAGTATACTCCCTTCGTCCCTAAATAGACGATGTATGAATTTCATTTTAAAAGCCAACTATTTCTAAGTTTGATATATAGAAGGAACTATGAACAAATATAATATTTAATAAATATATCTGAATATATTATTGATTTGGTATTGCATAAATATATTATGAAAACTTATATATACGTCATCTCTTTGGGGATGGAGGTAGTAGTAAAAAAGGCAACTTGTATTTATATCAGAATCCAGGATGATGAAAAAAAAAGCATTATGCACTATTAGCCATACTAAGATTGCATATACATTTTTTTCTCTATAAAAATATTGCATATTCGATTATCTCTAACAAAAAAGATTGCATATATGTTTGTTAGAATCAGTTTAGATATTATGACAATATACCCATTCAGACTTAGGCGGACAAAAAGAGCACAAACGTGATTTGTGGAAAGCCAATATAAATTTCGTGTGATGTCAAATCTCTACATGCTACATGCGCGCTCTCAACATTTCACTATTTCCCTTGATTTGCATTCGAACCCTAGTCGACAACCAGATCATATCACATCTGCTCTACCTCCTTACACACAATCCATTGTCCTTCTGCTCGCTAGTGCTGCTTTCGACGATCCCATCCCATTCACTACTGCACGGTTGTAAGAGAGAGCAGACCTCCGAATGCAACAACGTCCCTTTGCAATAGCTTGTTTGTACGTCAGAGGATCTCGTTCCGGTGGTACGTCGTGTGAGAGGGATACAACGTTTTGGTGTCTGGGCTACATGGAATCCTTTTTTTGAGACATTCAAAAATCATGTTTCAAAGTTACAAAAAGATTCTGAAAATAATTCCACATTGACATATGAATGTGTACTACAATGTATAAAGTTTCATCAAAAAATACATTGATTCATGATCTACAAAAAAAGAGAAGATAGTTGGTTTTATATAGTGAACAGTGCACGCACTGTTGACTGTTCCCAATGTCAGCGATTTGTCCTTTTTGTGTAGCCCTCATGTCAATGTATTTGGTCATCACTTTTTGCAAGCATGCAGTACACATCCATATGATAAGCCCCAACTCAGGCGGAGCAAGAATTAGGTTGGGATACCGACCCTGAGCGAAGATTGTGGTGGAGGGAGTCCTCTGGGTTGTTCATCTTTTACTCCAATCGAACAGTACATAAATAACTGTTAGATGCGGAGGGATAGAAGATAGGAAGATTGTTAGTACACGATACGGAAAGCCGTAACCTGCATGCAATCTAGTAGTTTAAATACATGAGAGAAAGGACTCCCACGATTGAAAGGCCTTCAAGAGAACCTCTATCTCTCTGTTTTGCAGAAAGAAGAAAGATCCGATCGTCTTCGTCGTTTCTCCTCTGCGTTCAACAGGCTCGGAAGTAGGATGGAAGGAGGAGACGTTGCCCGGCGGCCTGACCACGACAAGAGAACATCATGGCCGGAGCTTGTGCGCTATTTTTGCAGAAAGACGAAAGATGTGATCCTTTCTTCTCTGGGTTGGAAGCTCGGAAGTACTAGGATGGGAGGAGAGGAGGAGGTTGCACAGCCGCCTGACCATGGCGACAAGTCGTCGTGGCCGGAACTGGTTGGAAGCTGGTACATGGACGCAGCATTCACGATCGCGCACGAAAGGCCAGGAGTCTCCGTCCACTTCTACGATTTCGACTGGACCGGCCCGCCGCCGGCAGGGTTCGACCCCAAGCGCGTGGCCCTCTTCTCCGACGCCCATAAGCTCGTCGCCGAAGTTCCCAAGATCGGCTAGATTTTTACTTCTTCTTTTTTTAGATCCCAGGGCTAGATTGAGGTGGATTTGTTTATTGCGATGTCATGGCAGATAAGTTGTACCGAGTACAGTATATGTGTTTGATAGCAACGTCCGTTTTTCGTGATTGTTCTTTGCAAAAGTATATCTTTTGGTGGGCGAAAGCATTTTTATATGGACCGTGATACCTGGCGAACACTATATTTTAGCGATAGAACAGAACGACCACCTGATTGTTATCGTCTCGTGCACGCCCACGTCCGTTTTCATAGTGTTAGATACACAGTCTTTCGGAGGTGTTTATATGAATAGGGTGTGCGTGTGTGCATTCATAGAGGTAAGTGTATGCGCGTGTATATAAGCTCATGTGCCTGTACTGATGTTTAAAAAAAAGATACATCCGTATCTAGATAAATCTCAGACAAGTAATTTAGGACGGAGGTAGTCAGACACCTCTGTTGCTTAGTAGGAGTTTGTCATGATTAGCTGCCTCTCATCATACCATACGTCTTGCGGGCTGGAACGTTGTGGTCAACGGAATAAGAAACAACTCACTTTGTACCAAGTAAAAGCAGTTGTGGTGATGTTTGTTGCATCTAAAACGTCAAACAGATCCTGAGTGTGTTGTGTCTGATTACACAACAACACTACTATTCAGTGGCGAAGCTTCATGGGGGCAAAAGGAGGCCATTGCCCCCTTACTTTAGAAAAATTCTCAAGTGTAGGCATAATCTGGCATCAGCTACATTGATGAGAGTCCTAAGTTATTTGTATCTTTGATTCGGTAGGTTCTTACAGGTACACCACAGGTACGTGCAACGTGGCACTGGCCTAGGGAGCGCCCCACAATGTCTGAGACGGTCAAGAAGCACGAAGCTGCAACAACAAGTAGCTGCACCATCACCTGCGACACAAATTTCCAGCCAATTTACATGATTAATATAGCACTGTACTCGCAAAAAAAAATAAAGATTAATATAGCACTGAATGCTAAAGTAGTTTCACAACTTACCAGGTCCAACACGGCGAGTGCGGCGCACACCCGACCAGCTGGTGGAGCGAGAGAGGTATAGATGAGCGCCCCGTCGTGGACGCCACGAAGAGCGCTCACCACTACCTAAGCGGGCAGAAGGAACTGAAGGAAACTACAAAAAAAATTATTTGAGTTCATACTAAAATTCTGGTTAGTGGTGAAGTGGGGATTAGCAAGGACTGGACAGAGTACTGCAGGCAGATGAGAGCCCTAGCTAGTCGCTGGAGTTGGACTGGACCTACGGGCAGTGGTGGAGCTTCATGGGGACCAAAGAGGGCCATTACCTCCCTACTCCAGAAAAATTCTCAAATGTATCCTTAACTATTAGGCTTGAATATCAAAGATTTCTCAGAGTTCATGCATAATTTATCTTCTTCGACCCCTCAACTCTGATTAGCCCCTCAACAATCTTCATCAAGCTCCGCCACTGCTACTATTGACTGACTCTAACTATGGTTTAAGTACTCTTCTGAATTAAAAGGGTTAGCGGTTGTCAGCCTATGAACTCTTCTGTTAGCTGGTTATATAGCCACACATGTTACAGAATAGTATAATTCGTTATTTATTACTATGCCGATCCATATTTTGTCTAGATACGAATGTATCTAACACGGAGGGAGTACAAGAGATGTTCATTTTTAACGAGGTTTTGACCCTTGGTTAATTCTGGCTTAGCCTATGTACAGTAACTTTTAAACTTGTGTACACCCAAATGAATTTAGATTTGGAGGCACTACACCAGAAAGAAAAAAAATAAGAAGGCATACTGTTGGTACAATTTATGTGTTACCATAAAGAACTTGATGTTGTTAATGTGTGACTATCTTATTACACTCCAAAAAAAGGCACCTATTGTGTGTTCCTTTGCACTAATTAGCAGCACATTATGTCGACCATTTGGTTTATTCTGTACTAACATTGTTCGAGTCACGCTCCTTCTAGATTTTCCTACCTATCGGTTGTTACCTAACAGAGCACATTAAACAATTCCCTAAAAACCAGATCATATTAAACGGAACAAAACCTGACCTCCATCTCAGGCAACAAACTTCAACATTATGTTTCAAACAGCAAACCTGGTCTCCACAAAGCTGTCAGTAACCATTTACCAAGTGATCAGAACAAAGCAGAATGGCGCATTAAGCGAAACAAAACCTGATCTCCACTAAAGACAACGAACTTCAGTATGATGTCTCAAACAGCAAAAAACTGATCCCCACAGGGCACATTAATTGTCAGTAACCATTTCCCAAGTGATTAGAACAAACAGAATGGCGAATTAAATGAAACAACACCTGATCTCCACTGAAGGCAACGAACTTCAATATGATGTCTCAAACAGCAAAACCTGATCCCCGGAGCGCATTAATTGTCAGTAACCATTTCCCAAGTGATTAGAACAAAGCAGAATGGCGAATTAAACGAACCAAAACCTGATCACTACTGAAGGCAACTAACTTCCTTTTTTTTAATAAAAGAGGGGGGCTCCCTCCGATTTCATTAACGAAACCAACAGCATCCAACACTGCTAGGCTACTAACTTCCATATGATGTTCCAAACAGCAAAACCTGATCCACATAGAGCACATTGACTGTCAGTAACCATTTACCAAGTGATTAGAACAAAGCAGAATGGTGGACAGGTGGCAGACATTACAACTATGTTCAGAAGCCGTGGTGAATGGGAACCATTCGTGCCGAATCATATCAACCTCTCCTCCAGTCCTCCTAAGGACTT
This sequence comes from Triticum urartu, assembly GCF_003073215.2. Taxonomy (NCBI): domain Eukaryota; kingdom Viridiplantae; phylum Streptophyta; class Magnoliopsida; order Poales; family Poaceae; genus Triticum; species Triticum urartu. The sequence continues at coordinate 580,499,965 of NC_053026.1, read as the reverse complement.
TCCGCGGGCTGCGGAAACTAATGCTGAATTATTCACACTTGTTGATCTGCAATATGAAAAAATGCACGTGGATCTGCAAATCAGGCCGATTCAGAAGAATGTTCTGCAGTTAGGTAATCTTCAAGCGCCCTGCAGCGTGTCGATGCCATCGTCATCAACATCCTGACTAACATCCTCACCAACATCCACCAGACTTGAGTTAAACTCCTTGACAGCCTGAGCAATGAAGAAATGAGAAAGTACATCAGATAAGAAATAAGCATCGACATAATTTTGAAAAGACCGGAATATGACAATAACAATATTCCCTTTGCTTTCATATATTGACACTCTTGATAAAAATATTTTCTCCAAATACTTGGAAGACTGCGACTAGCAATGCAAGCATTCAGACTTATTTTTTCGATCTAAAATCTGTTATAAATAGTCGTTGGATATTTTCTATCAAATGAATTTGTTGGAATGGAACTGTTGGACCTTGGGAGGACAGACTCAGTCGTTTCAGTGATTAAACTGGTGGTGAACTTGGATTGCTCGAATTCACTTCCAAGTGAGGAAAATACTAATGTTTGACTTTGATCTGGGAGTTGTCCCGTGATTTGACATAAACTCAGCTGAAGCTTTGATGTGCTATGTCTTTACTGTAGTTAGCAGAAGACCTTGACCTTGGTGCTTGCCCAGTTTGGTTGGTCAATGATGTTAATCTCTACCCCTAAAAGGTAAATAAATGGCTTGACAAATATTTGCAGGTGTAATCTAATTCTTCTCAATGTGGCAGGGGCAAGCCTTGATGAAGAACTAGCACCTTCAGCAATAGGAACCTCAAGTATTTCCATGTTCCAAGTGTATATCTAGTAGTACTGTATTATATATTGAGTTCCACTTTTAGAAAGTTTTCTGGGCACTATGATCATTATTTACCTATCAACTCTCTTTACTGAACTAAACCTCCAATAATCAGTAAAGAACGGCAACCTCAATGATCTTTTCACTTCTCTATTTCTAGTGAATGTGCTGATTTGTGAATGTGTGATGGAGGCCATGTGCTGATTGGTGGGAGCAGCGGTATAGTTGATCTCAGAGATAATGAACTGTAGCATTGCTTCAGAGTAACAAAGTCAAGTTTATAAAGTACAACTCCAGAGTTGAGTGTTGAGTGTTGTGTGCACATCCCAAGAAGAAAAAAGGTGAAGCCCCCTCTAGCTACATACGAGGGAGATTCTTGTTACGATTTAAGTAAAACATGGCTGACTAAAAGATCATATATGCACTGGTCAAAAACGCCATTTATATCAGAACAGAGGAAGTATCATTCATCTAGTACTGCAATTGCAAAAGAAGTCGGGTTACGTGCCTGCCATTGAGCTGCTGCCAATTTCACTCGAGTTCTTACGGACTTCGCACGAGCCAAAGCTGCTTCGGGAGTCATCTTCTTGTACTTAATCTGCAATTACAGAGGTAATAATATGACATGTGTAGAAAGGAAACAAGAAATCTAATGCACAACTAATTCAGGGCACATTGTCGTACCAAATAGCATAGAACTATGGTAGCGCTTCGTGCCCTTCCTGCCTTGCAGTGGACCAAAGTACTACCACCTTCTGTTGCATTTTCTGAAGAAGAAAAAAAAGGATATATATCAACTCTGGCTGCTTAAGTTCCATGCAAGTTTGTACAATGATGCATAACCATGGTAAAGCCTTAGCATACTTACTGTGGATGAAATCCAATGCTTTGTCGATTTTTTCTTTTGAAGGAGCATAGACGTAATCTGTAGTGGGAATCTCGAGGTGATCCATTCCATGAAGCTGAAAATATTTCAGAGCGATAAGAGAACTGAATACAACCTGGCAATCGATGAGCCAAATCTCATGTCAACATGCAAGGTCCATTTGTATGACTGGCATATTCATAGCCTAGTGTCTACAGCACTGTATAACAACCTTACTTTCTTGTTGAAACTACTTAATTCACCACAAACACCATTTTTCTTTCAGTTTCAGACACTACCTACCTGATCTTCTATGTGCACATGACTTGAATACTTTCAGAAGTCCATTTCGTGTTCTAACAATGATGAGTGTAGTAATTTAAAAAGATCGCTGCTATGAAAAAAGTGACTTGCTTCATACTCCGCTGTTCTGAGTAATTTGATTTCATCTTCAGAGAAACATGGCTTGTAGGACAGTGGATCAATCAAAATTACGTACCGACTAATCTTCTAAGGTAACGTGATACTATCATTATCAAATTTTCTTTTCAGTATTCTAGAAGAGATGGACTTCTCCCAGTAACTAAATCCAACACATTACAGAAGATGCACAGTACGGGAATATGTATTCTCACACTTGAAGGAACCTGTACTATACACAAGGCAAATATAGTGCTATAGATGAGAGTTCAAAAATGGTCACCTCATATGCACATTTTGGAACCAGAGTTTCGAACGGCTCGGTCAATGTGACGACCCCAGTTATTCCTAGTTCCTTCAACCGTGGCACATGACTGGGAAAAGGAACTGCCCCTATCCAAATATCCTGGATCCATACAGAATTAGAGGAAATTAGTCCAATGTATACAGATGAACAACATTCAGTATTCCTAATTTTTTTTATAGAGAATAGGCCTTTTGGCCCGGCTTTGATTTAAGGCAACCTCAAAGCTCAAACAGCAACACCCATACAACTGTAGGATGAATGGCGGATGGTGAAGATACAGTAATAGCAATGCATATATTCAACAAACCAAAGTGAATTAACTGAGCATGTCCAGGTGATGAATGCATTTGGCAAGGTACTGCTCAATGTCTTGGACCCAGATAAGTTCGAACGAAATTAACCGTAGCCATCTCGATGTAATTACTAGTGTAATTAGTAGCAGTGACGATTTCCGCGAAGGTACAGAGAATCTACCGTGCTCACTGCTTCAGTTCCGAAGACAGAAAAGTTCAGTTTTATGATCCGGTACCTTCCCTTGCTATTCTCTCGGAAAATTCTCCCCGTGAATGAAGAAGAAGAAGAAGAAGAAGAATTCAGAAGTGAACTGACCTTGTCGATGCGATCCCACCAATTAAACTCGGTCTCGATTAAACTGCGGCCGTAGTTGAGCATCACCGTCGGATAGAAGAGCGCCCTGGCGAATACCTCCACGAACGCACGCTTGACGACCTCGCCACCCGCCTCATGGTGCCCGTCAGGGACCGCGACCACCTCGCCGCCGACGCCCCTCTCCTCCTCCCGCTCGGAGGGGAGCGCCAGGGGCATCTCATCGGCGCCCCTCACCCCGCCCGGCTCGCCGCTGACGCCTATCACCCCGTCCTGCTCGCCGCTGGCGCAGCTGCCCCCCACCTCCTCCCACACCCACTCCCAACCGCAGGGCTCCACCTCGCCGCCGTCGACGCGGCTGACCCCTCCCTCCTCCCGCGCCCAGGGATCCGCCTCGCCGCTGCCGCTGCGGCCACGCCCCGCCCCCTCCACCTTCTCCCAGCTCTCGTCGGCCTCCCCCGACCGCGGCTCCGCTTCGACGGCCTCCCACCCCTCGAGCTCCTCCGAACCGTCATCCAGCTCCCGTATCTTCATCTCCGGCGCGCGATCCTCTCGTGGACGGAGCTCGATGGGCGAGGAGAACTCGAGCACGCAAGCGAATGGTGAGGAGAATTTCAAAACGAGGAGGGGCGAGGGAGGGAAGAAACGGGCGGCTTGGTGAATTCTGGGGGAGCGGTTGGTTAAGATTTTCCTTGGACAGCTGGAGCGGTTACGGTTACGGGATGGTCGTCGCATTTTATCTCGACCGTCCACATGCCCGGAAGCGGCTGCGATGCGAGGAGGCCCCACCGTAGCCGTCTGATCAAGAGAACAGAAGGGTGTGTTTGTTATCGCTCAGTCAAAAAAATATAGCCATAAATGACTAGAATCCCTGTGTTTTTCTGTAAATTCAGTTTAAGTGTTGATTACATCGTTAGGGCATTTGTAACCCATGTCATAAAAAATAGAGTAAACCTTAGTGGAGTATATGTACTCCACTAAGTTTTGGCCAGACCTAGCCGATCCCCTACATATAACGGAGTAAACTTAGATTTGACTCATATATTTCGTCGAACATTTGCTATGCACCTCCACGGCGAGTGGCAACCATGGTGACCACGCCGACGGCGAGCGGCAGCAACATGCATCGGCGGCGGCAAGCAGCAGTAGTAGCAGCACGCAACGGGGAGGAGCGGCGGCAAGCAGCAGCAGTAACAACACGCATCGGGGAGGAGCGGCGGCAATCAATAGCAGTATCATCACACGGCGGGGAGGAGCAGCATGCACCGGCGGCAAGCAGCAGCAACAAGCACCGGCGGCGGTGAACAGCAGCAGCAGCACGCAACGGGGAGGAGTAGCAATAGCAACAGCAGCACGCACCAACGGCGGAGAGCAGCATCAGCAACAGCACACACCGGCAGCGACGAGCAGCAGCAGCAGCAGCATTTAGTGGCCGTACCAGTAGTAGTACGGGCAGGGGTCACTGGCGAGGCCATGGGTGTTGTGTAACGTAGTAATTTCAAAAAAAATCCTACGCACACGCAAGATCATGGTGATGCATCGCAACGAGAGGGGAGAGTGTAGTCTACGTACCCTCGTAGACCGTAAGCGGAAGCGTTACGACAACGCGGTTGATGTAGTCGTACGTCTTCACGATCGACCGATCCTCAGTACCGAACGTACGACACCTTCGCGTTCAGCACACGTTCAGCTCGGTGACGTCTCGCGAACTCACGATCCAGTAGAGCTTCGGGGAAGAGTTTCGTCAGCACGACGGCGTGGAGACAGTGTTGATGAAGTTACCGACGCAGGGCTTTGCCTAAGCACCGCTACGATATGACCGAGGTGGATTGTGGTGGAGGGGGGCACCACACACGGCTAAAAAGATCAATGATCAACTTGTGTTGTCTAGGGTGCCCCCCTGCCCCCGTATATAAAGGAGCAAGGAGGAGTGTCGGTGTCAAAACCGGCGGATCTCGGGTAGGGGGTCCCGAACTGTGTGTCAAGGCCGGATGGTAACAGGAGACAAGGGACACGATGTTTTTACCCAGGTTTGGGCCCTCTCGATGGAGGTAATACCCTACTCCTACTTGATTAATATTGATGATATGGGTAGTACAAGAGTAGATCTACCACGAGATCAAGGAGGCTAAACCCTAGAAGCTAGCCTATGGTATGATTGTTGTATCTATTGTCCCTCTATCGACTAGCCTGGCCTCGGTTTATATAATGCACCGGAGGCCTAGGATAACAAGAGTCCTAGCCGAATATGCCGGTGGGGAGAAGTCCTTGTCTTGATCGCCAAGTCTTGTGGAATCTTCCTTGTATGCGGTAGCCGTCCGAACTGGCCCATGAGTATACGGCCACGGGGGTCCTCGGCCCAATCTAATAGATCGGGAGACGACGTGGTGAGTACCCCCTAGTCCAGGACACCGTCAGTAGCCCCCTGAACCGGTCTTTAAGTTAGGGACGCTCCTCGATTCTTCCGAACTGTTCTTCATCTTCGGTTGCCGGTCTTGAAAACTGATTCAACAAATCTTCTTTATCTTCGATCTTGAGGATCGCCGAAATGCATTCGACGAGTTCACACGTCGGGTATCCGAGGAGACCCTTTAAGTTTCCGGCCTTTATCAATGCCTTGTTTATTTTTATGCCACACCTCGGGTTTGAAGTTGTTCCCGGGAGGCAGGGTCCTCTTGCGTCCGAGCTCCAACGCCGGACTGCATTCGAGGTATCTTTTGCAGCCGAGCACCAACGCCGGGCCGCTTCCCAGCTCTAGCGCCGGAATGTATCCGAGCTCCAACGCCGGACTATGTACCCGAGCTCCAACGCCGGACTATATATCCGAGCTCCAACGCTGAAATATATCCGAGCTCCAACGCCGGACTGTGTCCAGGCTCCAATGCCGTACTATATCCGAGGTGTCATATCACCTTGGTTCAAAAAAGTTGAAGGAGTTTAGCCGAGCTTAATGCCGGAAATGCCCTCTATGGAGCCAGCCACTAGCGCCCGAGCTTTATGCCGGACTGCTTCCGAGGTGGTGCGCGACCCCGACTATGGGCCGATTTTTTGTCAATATTTTTTATTGGTACAATTTATTCTCTGCCGAGATATATAGCCAGTAGCCCTCAAGGTGTGTATCGGTCTAAAACCCGAGATGCACATGAAGGATGACGTAAGATCGCTGATCCCGGTAGCCGCTGAGACTCAGGTTGATTTGCAAAATCGGCCTGAGAATCAAGTCCTAACTCGGCAGAATACTTCGGGACACTAAAAGTGGCGTGCTCAGTCCTCGAGACTCAGGTTGGGTGCAGCCGACCAACCTGAGGATCAAAATCTCCTCGGAAACTATATTGCACATAAAATTTTCTGCATTGGACAAGCAATGCAGTAGCCCCCTGAGACACTGGTCGGGTGGCAACACCAGATCAGGGGATCGATGTGCCCCTTTAATATTTGTAAATAATAAGCCCGAAACCCAGTAGCCCCCGAGCCTTAATGCGGGCACGGGTGGCCGAATTAAGGATCAATATCCATAGTAAAATCACAAATTATGTGTAATGACTCTATGTATCCAAGTACTTTACGTCATTAATGCTCGGATCCGCATTGTACAAAACTTTGTTGACCGACCATCGGCTTCCACCTCCTCGGCCAGTAGCCGAGGAGTGTTTGTCCTACTTTATAAAGCCTTTATGAGAGCAAAGATTTACAACAAACAAGGCAATTTGGCTATACGGTTTTATAAACAAAGGTACGCAGAGAGATATGTTATATTACTGTTTAACAGAAGAAATGTCTTCCAAAGAAAATAGTCCCGCTAACGGTTCCTTTCTTTGGATTGTCATGCTAAGCGTGATCATTAAACCTCAGCTCTAATGTAAGAGCAAAATACTGAGGATTTAGTTTGGGAGGCCAGTTAATAGCCCCCGGTAGTGTTCGGCGACAGTCAGGGTCAAGCCATAAACACTTCGGCCAATGTAATGAATGGCCCATCATTTAACATAGTCATCGGATCGTTGACCAGTTTACGCCTATTGTGAAAGTCAGTTTTCGGCTTTCTCCACTGAGGTGCTTAACCATGTGAGCTGGAAGCACAATCGCAGTGGTTCTCCCTTTGCACGCCTAGCCGAACAAAACGGAACGCAGGAAGCAAGTGCAGGAGCCGGGCAACCCAACTATTAACCGAAGACACAATTCGAAACCGATGCATATATAGCAATATCTGAGAATGTTTTTGTCGAATCCCTAAAGGTGTCCGGCTTTGCACTGCGAGACTAATGCTGGAAAAGCACAAATAGTTTAAAAGTGCCAAAAAGCTTGGAAAACCAAGAAACATCAGTGAAAACATGACGTCTGAACAATATCAAGTGTTCGGTGCCAATCCGAAAGTTGGTCTTAGAAAAAAGAAGTGCTTCTGTCGTGCTTTAACATGATATATCCTATCTCGAGATTTCGAGCGGGTCAGCCTATGGCTTCAACCTCCTATCCCGAGGGCGGAGTACTTCTCATCAGGCCAGTTTAGCAAACTAAACTCTAGCGGCTTTGAGAGAGAAATTAGGCTCCCCGGCTAGTGACCGCACACTCGTGTCAAAAAAAGGAGTGATAAATAATAATAATAAAACTTTGCAACGACTAAGAAGAAGAACACTTACTATAAAGCGGCTCAAATAAACTTAAGAGCCCCCAAGTGACTTGGGTAGAAGAATGATTGCATGTACCGAAGTACTTATATCATATCTATGTTCAACCGAACTTTAAACGCGTCTTAACCGACCGTCAGCTTCTCCCTCTTCGATCAAGGACCAAAAAGTGTTATGTACTCCATCGGTCGAGAATATCGACGGTGTTTCCAATAACCAGGCAATCAGACCATAAGGCTGTAACAGACAAAGCGCGCTCAGGGAACTTATGTTATATTACCGTGAAGTGTAAGAAGCATCTTTGAAGAAAATAGTACCCCCACCGATACCTTTCTTCGGTGCTCATTGTTATTATGAGACTTGTGCAATAGATTTTTTGTACTCATGAGTTTCATTGTGTGCCGACCATCATTGAAAACTATAAGAGCGCTAGCTTTCGGCTTCACCCAGTCTGAGGTCCGGCTCGGGCGACCCGATCGTGACAATCGCAGAGGTGCTCCCTTTACTCCCTAGCCGAACAATCGGGAACGTAGGGGTAAACACAGGAGCGAGGCAACCCAGCTTGCAAATCGCTTAAGTCAATATGGTGCATATTGTGACGTAATACACGAACAAGGAACGAAGCCGTACAAGTATAATCATATGCAAGAGGAAAAGCTTCATGAAGGAAGCCCCCAAATGAATTGGGTATTTGAATTTATGCGTCACAAACAAAGTTTGGACAAGGAAATTTTTTACAAGCAACTTTTTTCCAAAAAAGTATAATGCTTGGTCGAGCCGAACACAAGTTAAAAATTTAAAACTTTGAGCATGAAGGCAACTTAGCTGGTTAATGTGTTCGGTATTGATGACGCGGTCCGAGCTTGATGCGGGACAAGGTGCCATTCCCCAAGCCGGTCCCGAGGTGGCGGAGCGAAGAGCTCGGCACTCCAAAGTGGTGACATAGCACGGTCAATGCAGGCCGGCAGAGTGATGCCGAAGTCCTTGGCATGGGGTAATGAAGTGTTGACGAAGCCCCCCGTCCAGCCGAGGTGACGCCAAAGGGTATAGTCCGGCTGGATCATTTTCCTGTGCCACATAAAATAGTGCAAACCGGAGATAATAGTAATAATAATAAAAAATCGTTGCATAATCAATAATTTATGCAAAGTGAGTAATAAAAGAAATATGGCCTGGCGCCGAAGTCAATGTCGACGCAGGGCGTCGGCGTGATGCGGTAAGGGCGTGGCAAAGTCTGAATTCACAGGTCGATCCAAGTTCCGGATGCGGCATTCGCCGGACTATGTACGGAGACTGACCGGACCACCATGCGACCTCGTTAATGCGGCCACTATTTGATAGACCTGTGCACATATGATGGACAAACCAGAGTAATAACTCCTTGGGAAAAATTGAACCCAAACAAGCAAAAAATACTAGGATTAATAGCACCTGGTTTATTTGTTGTAGCAATCCGAAGGAAGGTGATTTCCAAAATTGGGACTCGATCTGCACACCCGTTACCAGAGTAGGTTGATGAAGAGATGATGAAGCCCCCGGTCCAGCCGAGATATCGAAGTAGGTCGACGTGATGGACACCGGCTCGGAGGAGCAATAGTGCGGCCCTGCCGATGCAGGTCGTGATGTGGTCAATGCCGGCTTGATGAAGTGACCGTGCGGCGATGCCGGTGTGCCCACTCCGTGTAACCCGTGGGGCGGCGATGTTGGTGATGATTTATTCTTTGCGATGCCGAACTGTTGTTCAGCTTGCCGAGGTGATGATCCGAAGAAGTTGAGCTCGGCTCAACAAAGTGACGACGTGTCTAGCGCAGGTTGGCAGCCGTGGAGCAATGTTGCTGGACTGGTTTGACACCAGCATGATGTTGAAGATCATGTTCAAAAGATTTTAGTGGGATGTGTTCGGGAACAAAACACAATACCCCATACAAAGCTTCCTTCAAAAAGGATGTCCGAAATCCCGTTCATAAAAAAGACGAACTCGGGTCGGATTCGTTTTCGCGCAGAAAACAGATCCGAAAAGTGATGCACTAATCGGAAGGTTCCCGAAGTTTGGACGGTCGGATCGAGCTGAAATTTGGAGGGCTGGTAGATATAGGAATTCCACAGCCGATCAACGGTTGGATCTTGCAAATTACATCCGAGCTAGAAGCTGGACACCACGCCCTAAACTCGTCCGGATTCCCGTCCAGATTTGATAGGGCTCCGGTATATCGCGGATTTCCAGAGATTCCTCCATTGGAACTCGACGAAATTTTCCAGGGTTGTTATAGACTCAATTCCGCACAATTCCACGAAAGCAATCGTCAAAGCGATACTCGAGGAGGTGGTGGCGGCAGATACGAGTTCGCTGTCCAAAAAAACAGCACGGTCGCTTGAGGGCAATGTTGACGTTGAGCCCCCGAGCTCCATAGATGATTCCTCCGTGATCTTGATAGAGATCGGAGTTGATGTTTGATGAAGGCCCTCGTCCGAACATGGTGATCCGAACACGGGGCGCAATTCTTGGTCGAACCAAGGTGACCAGTCGAGTTGGTGACGAAGATGCCAAAGTCGCAGTTGATCTGCAGGCGAGCCATCGATCCTTTTGTCGATCACACAGCGAAACTCTCAATGAAAGCACCAATGTCGGTGTCAAAACCGGCGGATCTCGGGTAGGGGGTCCCGAACTGTGCGTCAAGGCCGGATGGTAACAGGAGACAATGGACACGATGTTTTTACCCAGGTTCGGGCCCTCTCGATGGAGGTAATACCCTACTCCTGCTTGATTAATATTGATGATATGGGTAGTACAAGAGTAGATCTACCACGAGATCAAGGAGGCTAAACCCTAGAAGCTAGCCTATGGTATGATTGTTGTATCTATTGTCCCTCTATCGACTAGCCTGGCCTCGGTTTATATAATGCACCGGAGGCCTAGGATAACAAGAGTCCTAGCCGAATACGCCGGTGGGGAGAAGTCCTTGTCTTGATCGCCAAGTCTTGTGGAATCTTCCTTGTATGCGGTAGCCGTCCGAACTGGCCCATGAGTATACGGCCACGGGGGTCCTCAGCCCAATCTAATAGATCGGGAGACGACGTGGTGAGTACCTCCTAGTCCAGGACACCGTCAAGGAGGCCGGCCGGCCCTTGCAGGGCGCGCCAGGAGGAGGAGTCCTCCTCCTAGTAGGAGTAGGACTCCCCTTTCCTGTAGGACTCCCCTTTCCTACTCCTACTAGAAGGGGGAAAGGAAGGAAGAGAGGGAGAAGGAAAGGGGGGCGCCGCCCCCCTTCCCTAGTCCAATTCAGACCAGAGGGGAGGGGCGCGGCCTGCCCTGGCCGGCCCTCTCTCTCTCTCCACTAAGGCCCATGTGGCCCATTACTTCTCCCGTGGGGGTTCCGGTAACTCTCGGGCACTCCGGTTTTCTCCGAAATCACCCGAAACACTTCCGGTATCGAATATAGTCATCCAATATATCAATCTTTATGTCTCAACCATTTTGAGACTCCTCGTCATGTCCGTGATCACATCCGGGACTCCGAACTACCTTCGGTACATCAAATCACATAAACTCATAATACCGATCGTCACAGAACTTTAAGCGTGCGGACCCTACGGGTTCGAGAACTATGTAGACATGACTGAGACATGTCTCTGGTCAATAACCAATAGCGGAACCGGGATGCTCATATTGGTTCCTACATATTCTACGAAGATCTTTATCGGTCAAACCGCATAACAACATACGTTGTTCCCTTTGTCATCGGTATGTTACTTGCCCGAGATTCGATCATCAGTATCTCAATACCTAGCTCAATCTCATTACCGGCAAGTTTCTTTACTCGTTCCATAATGCATCATCCCGCAACTAACTCATTAGTTGCACTGCTTGCAAGGTTTATAGTGGTGTGCATTACCGAGAGGGCCCAGAGATACCTCTCCGACAATCGGAGTGACAAATCCTAATCTCAATCTATACCAACTCAACAAGTACCATTGGAGACACCTATAGAGCACCTTTATAATCACCCAGTTACGTTGTGACGTTTTGTAGCACACAAAGTGTTCCTCCATTAATCGGGAGTTGCATAATCTCATAGTCATAGGAACATGTATAAGTCATGAAGAAAGCAATAGCGTAAACTAAAACGATCAAGTGCTAAGCTAACAGAATGGATCAAGTCAATCACATCATTCTCCTAATGATGATCCCGTTTATCAAATGACAACTCATGTCTATGGTTAGGAAACATAACCATCTTTGATCAACGAGCTAGTCAAGTAGAGGCATACTAGTGACACTCTGTTTGTCTATGTATTCACACGTGTATTATGTTTCCGGTTAATACAATTCTAGCATGAATAATAAACATTTATCATGAAATAATGAAATAAATAATAACTTTATTATTGCCTCTAAGGCAAATTTCCTTCAGTCTCCCACTTGCACTATAGTAAATAATCTAGATTACACAGTAATGATTCTAACACCCATGGAGCCTTGGTGCTGATCATGTTTTGCTCGTGAGAGAGGCTTAGTCAATGGGTCTGCAATATTCAGATCCGTATGTATCTTGCAAATCTCTATGTCTCCCACCTGGACTTGATCGCGGAATGAATTGAAGCGTCTCTTGATGTCTTTGGTTCTCTTGTGAAATCTAGATTCCTTTGCCAAGGCAATTGCACCAGTATTGTCACAAAAGATTTTCATTGGACCCAATGCACTAGGTATGACTCCTAGATCGGATATGAAATCCTTCATCCAGACTCCTTCATTTGCTGCTTCCGAAGCAGCTATGTACTCTGCTTCACACATAGATCCCGCCACGACGCTTTGTTTAGAACTGCTCCAACTGACAGCTCCACCGTTCAATATAAACACGTATCCGGTTTGCGATTTAGAATCGTCTGGATCAGTGTCAAAGCTTGCATCGACGTAACCATTTACGACGAGCTCTTTGTCACCTCCATAAATGAGAAACATATCCTTAGTCCTTTTTAGGTATTTCAGGATGTTCTTGACCGCTGTCCAGTGATCCACTCCTGGATTACTTTAGTACCTTCCTACTAAACTAATAGCAAGGCACACATCAGGTCTGGTACACAGCATTGCATACATGATAGAGCCTATGGCTGAAGCATAGGGAACACTTTTCATTTTCTCTCTATCTTCTGAAGTGGTCGGGCATTGAGTCCTACTCAACTTCACACCTTGTAACACAGGAAAGAACCCTTTCTTAGCTTGATCCATTTTGAACTTCTTCAAAACTTTATTAAGGTGTGTGCTTTGTGAAAGTCCAATTAAGCATCTTGATCTATCTCTATAGATCTTGATGCCCAATATATAAGCAGCTTCACCGAGGTCTTTCATTGAAAAACTCTTATTCAAGTATCCTTTTATGCTATCCAAAAATTCTATATCATTTCCAATCAACAATATGTCATCCACATATAATATTAGAAATGCTACATAGGTCCCACTCACTTTCTTGTAAATACAGGCTTCTCCAAAAGTCTGTATAAAACCATATGCTTTGATCACACTATCAAAATGTTTATTCCAACTCTGAGAGGCTTGCACCAGTCCATAAATGGATCGCTGGAGCTTGCACACTTTATTAGGACGCTTTGGATCGATAAAACCTTCAGGTTGCAGCATATACAACTCTTCTTCCAGAAATCCATTCAGGAATGCAGTCTTCACATCCATTTGCCAAATTTCATAATCATAAAATGCGGCAATTGCTAACATGATTCGGACGGACTTAAGCATCACTACGGGTGAGAAGGTCTTATCGTAGTCAACTCCTTGAACTTGTTGAAAACCTTTTGCAACAAGTCGAGCTTTGTAGACTGTAACGTTACCGTCAGCGTTAGTCTTCTTCTTGAAGATCCATTTATTCTCGATGGCTTGCCGATCATCGGGCAAGTCAACCAAAGTCCACACTTTGTTCTCATACATGGATCCCATCTCAGATTTCATGGCCTCAAGCCTTTTTATGGAATCTGCGCTCATCATCGCTTCCTCATAGTTCGTAAATTCGTCGTGGTCAAGTAACATGACCTCTAGAACAAGATTACCGTACCACTCTGGTGCGGATCTTACTCTGGATGACCTACGAGGTTCGGTAGTAACTTGATCTGAAGTTTAATGATCATCATCATTGGCTTCCTCACTAATTGGTGTAGGTGTCACAGGAACCGGTTTCTGTGATGGACTACTTTCCAATAAGGGAGCAGGTACAGTTACCTTATCAAGTTCTACTTTCCTCCCACTCACTTCTTTCGAGAGAAACTCCCTCTCTAGAAAGGATCCATTCTTAGCAACAAATGTCTTGCCTTCGGATCTGTGATAGGAGGTGTACCCAATAGTCTCCTTTGGATATCCTATGAAGACACATTTCTCCGATTTAGGTTCGAGCTTATCAGGTTGAATCTTTTTCACATAAGCATCGCAGCCCCAAACTTTAAGAAACAACAACTTTTGTTTCTTGCCAAACCATAATTCATAAGGCGTCGTCTCAACGGATTTAGATGGTGCCCTATTTAACGTGAATGCAGTTGTCTCTAAAGCATAACCCCAAAATGATAGCGGTAAATCAGTAAGAGACATCATAGATCGCACCATATCTAGTACGATTACAACGTTCGGACACACCATTACTGTCGTGGGTTTGTCACGGCAGATGTCCTTGTTAAAGGACTTAGTCGTGGAGCCCTCGCTACGGGTTAGCTTTAAGGGGTTAAACCGGACAAGGGGACACGGGGAATTTTATACTAGTTCGGCCCCTTCGAGGAAGGTAAAAGCCTACGTCTAGTTGTGATTGGTATTGCTAGGGTTTCGAAGGCCAGGGAGAGAATCCGCTTTGTCTGGCTCTTGAGTTGTTGTCTGTTGTCCTAAACCGCTGCCGGGTCATCCCCTTATATACATAGGCGGCGCCCGTCGGTTTATAGAGTCCCGAGACCGGCTCATAAACGTGTTCGGTTTGGTCTCCACTCTTTCTATCTTACAATAAAAGTTTCATACAAATGTCGGTTCACGGCTACGGGCCTTAAACAGGTTCTGGGCCCTGGACCTTTCCTCTTCTGTCTATATGGGCTTCAAGCATAATCAACTACGGATGAAGTTAACCCGGCCTTTCCTGGCCGGTTTACGCCCAGTAGTAATATCCCCAACATTAGGCCCCAGATTGATTTGAATAGGTTCATGTCAATCCTTAGAAAAAACTTCGTCTTCAACATCTTCTCATAATTTAGTAAACCACCGTGACATCATCTTCTCGGATCATGCTAAACCGTCGTGACGTCATCTATTTAAAAACTGTGTATGACACATCTTCATTAATGGGTATCCGACAATCGAGGCGACAGCTCCGCCTCACTTCCAAATTTCTGGCCCCTTGATTTTCGCGCCTGACACTTATCCCTTGCCTTTATAAATAGGACCGAGGGGTCATTTTCACCTTTTCCCCCTCGTGCCTCTTCGCGTCGTCTTCCTTGCGCTGCTCAGCCTCTGGAGCTCCGCCGCCGCCGTCGACCGTCGCCTCTGCTCCGACCCTGGCCGCTGCATCACCTTGAACGCACCAGAATACTACGGCGCCTTTCCGCTTCCTCACCAGCTCCGGTAAGTTCTCTGCTTTTTTCGCCATAGATCTGTTCTAGGGTTGCGACATTCTTCGCAGTTCTTCTGAAGTTCATCAGTGCTTCAGTGCTGTTCTTCCCTGTTCTGCCTTTAGTCTATAGATGGACACTTCGTGCTTGACGTATCCCTTGCCGTAGCTAACCTACCATTGTCATCACAAACCCTTATGCGCAAAGAACTGATCTAGTCCTTCATAAATCGCTTCGGTTCTGCACCCCTTCTAGATCCAATTATTTTTGCTTTTCTGTCTTATCTTAGATCCAAAAAATTTATATGTCACTATGAGATCTGTTTCTATGTCCCTGTGAGATCTGCTTCTCCTTGCACCAATATAGGCGGTTTAACCTTGTATAAGCAGTCTATGCCATTAGCCCTCTGATAAACCGGAGGAGCATTTTACCTTCATAATTATGCTCCGGTTTAACAGTGTCTGAATAATCCTGTGCTAGTATCACCTTTTTCTCTTATTGCATTACTCTCCGGTTTATACCATTTTACATATCAGTATGTTTCTTACTCCCTTATCTCTTGCATATAATCATGCGTAATTTATAAACCGGCCTTTCATTTTCAGCTTGTTTGCTTCGCAATGGCCAAGAAATTCACTGCCTGCAACTGGGCTCATTCCCGGGTTACTGAGACTCAGTTGAATGAGATGGTTAGCATCGGCTCCCTGCCTAAGAAAACTGAGATCAAATGGTGAGCTCTAGGAACAGAAAATCCTCCAACCCCAAGGCAGGGCGAGGTGGTGGTCTTTGTTGACCATGTAGGCCGTGGCTTCAAACCGCCAGGGTTAAAGTTTTATCGAGATGTGCTTGCCAGCTTCCAACTTCATCCACAAGATATTGGTCCCAACTCGGTTTCCAACTTATGCAACTTCCAGGTCTTCTGTGAAGTAAACTTACAAGAAGAACCAACTGCAGAACTGTTCCGGGATTTCTTTCACTTAAACCGGCGCACAGAGTTTGTAAATGGCCCGAACACAGAACTTGGTGGTGTCTTGATTCAAAAGTGGAAAGAAGTTGAATTTCCTCATGCCAAACATCATAGCCACCCAAAGGTATGGAACCAAACATGGTTTTATTGCAGAGACACTTCCCCTGAAGACGAAAATCCCCTCCCCGGCTTTCGTGATCACAGACTATCCAATACTCACCCCATGCCTCAACGCCTGAGCTCTTCAGAAAGGGCGAAATACGCTCCTCAACTCGCCAAACTCCGGGCCTTTATGGCAAACGGTTTAACAGACATGGGCTTTGTGCGTTGTTGGATATCCTGGAGTATCTAGCCGCTAAGCCGGCGTCCCGGTTTAATGTGCGAATATACCGGTGAGGTTGACGACCCTCAACGCCATTGCAACATCCAATTATCTGAGGAAGAAGTCACTGAAGGTGTAAAGAAGATTCTGAATGAGTCGGAACTGATCTGTAGTCAAACCGGTCTGAGTCCCTTCTATGCCAAGAACAAACCGCCTGCTGTATGCATTACACTTCCTCTTCATCTCTAATATCTTTAACCTATACAACCTGTAACCCTTCTTCTTTATATATAGGATGATGACCCCTTCTGGAAACGGAAATCCATAGAGAAATCGGCAAAGCCGACTGGAGACAAAGCGGTCAAGCCATCTCGCCCAAAGACCAAAGCCGTAAAACGGACGTCAAAACAGAAAACGGCTGACCAGATTAATATGGAGCTTGATGATGATACTGATGATACAGAAGTTGAGGTAGAACTTGACTCACTTGGCTCTCTTTTCATGCATCTCATTAACAATGATCTTCCTCAGGAGGACGCAGAAGCTAGTCAAGCTGATGACGTAGAGGTAATTACCCTTTCCTCCGGTTCAGACTCTATGCCAACACAAAAAACTCGCCAAGCAGTCCGAAAAGTAAGCTTTTCTCATACTCTTGCTCACTTGGATCCAACATTTATTTTGAAGACTCGACAACATGAAGCTTGCCGGACAACCCGGCACAGTGGCCAACAGGTCACTTCAGCCGGTTTACCTGACACTCCGGTTCGGAAGCGCCGGTCTGAGGTCTCTCCTACTTCTGACCACTCTTACCCCAAGGCAGGTTATTTCAGACAGCCTCTTAATCCGTCCGATTCAAATTATCAGGTGACACCTCCTTCATCTTCTGGTGAATCGACAGCAACTCAACTCCCCCTTTGAAAACTTTGGCCGGGTGAGTTGTAAAAACCTTTCCTTTCAATGCGCCATAAATCCTTTGAATAGGATGTTAATCCTCTTTTATTCTATTTGCAGGGCCAAAGCCAGACCCAGCAAGAAAGCTCGGGTCACTAATCCGTCAGAAGACCCTGCCGCTGAAGAAGAAGAACCAAGAGGTGAACCGGAACATACTGGTGAACCGGAAGGTCCCCATCCTGAAGCTACTTTTGATGATCCACCCCTTGAAGGCCAACATACCGACGAACCAACAGATGCTGAGCCTGCCGCACCCGATACTGAACCGGCAGAGCCAAACCGGGCTAGTCCGGTGAAAGACACTAGAATTCCAGCATCATCCACCAAAAATCCTGAAGGCCAAGGTGATGATGTTATTATTACTGGAATAGGCCACAACTCCCCTGGCCATCCCGTCATTTTAGCTCAACACAGTGCCAAAGAAGAGAAAGCTGCCCGTGATAAAGGTAAATGGAGCAGCGACTTATCAAACTATGCTCATCTTAACGCTAATGAGCTTCATTCTGGCTTCTTGAATAGTCTGCACTCAAACCGGGATTATGAAGCCGGTTTGGTGAACTTAATGAAAGAGCGATATGAGGTAAATTCCTCTCCCTTTGCATATTGATTTATAGCTGAAACACTATCCCAAGTAGCCCCCAAGGGCCATTTTATGATTGTTAATCCAAACCGGATCTTTGTAATACTTTAAGCATCTCATCATTGATCCTTGCAATGGCAGGTCGCTAATAATAGATAAGACTCATCTTGAAAAAATTAGATAACTTTCTACAACATAGCCCCCAAAGGCCGGTTTAACTTGCCAAAATAATCCGGTTTTTAATCCACACATCCGTTTTTAGAACAGACGCACATTAGCCCCCAAGTGTCAAGGATAATGCTTGCAATGTTCTGGAGACTTGTATAAAGTGTATTTCTTGAGAGCAAATAGGCATTAGCCCCCAAGTATGAAGTGCATAACTTTGTTATACGCTTTGTACTTTAGCACAAATATATGTTGTTTGTTTAACATACCTTCAACATTGCAGGCTGAACTGAGAAACAAAGATGCCCGAAATTCTGACTTGCAAGAAAATGTGAAGTCACAACAAGCCGAGGCTGCAAAAGCCAAAGAGGAGCTGACCCAGACCCTGGCCGTGATGGAAAAGCTGAAAGAATCCTTCAACCAAGAACGTGCTGAATGGGAAAACGAGAAATCCGGTTTAACCAAAAGAGCTGTAGACGCCGAGGCAGCCCTGAAGCCAGTGGTTGAAGAACTAGCCGGTTTGAAACGCCAAATCAGTGCTATGACCTCTGCTATCTTTGGTAAGTGTCTGCTTATGTATGTTGCGCTAGTCGATGAATCTTATAACTGACCAAAATGTTGATAAAATCTTTGGCAGGCACTCGGATCGCTCATCTTGGTACAGATATGCGGATGAAGCTCAAAGCGGCATATACATTGGTTGAACAGCTATACTCTGGGTCTCAACGGGTTATTAGCACAACAACTTATAACAAACCGGCTCCAACTTTGATTAAGGAAACCCTTGAGAAGTTGGGCATGTTACCAGCCCGTATTGCCGAGTTGAAGAGAGCAGCTGCCAGAGCAGGAGCTTTAACCGCCCTTATTCGAGCCAAAGCCTGGATTCCAGACCTTGAAGCGGAGGATATCATCAAAGGGTACCCACGCATTAAAGAAGATGATTCAAACTTCGACAATGATGATCTTCAGCGGCTGACCAAACAGATGCGGCCAGCTGCCAGCAAGTTGGCTGATGATACCGATTTGTCCCATTTTCAACCGTTTTATGATGCAGAAGGGAAAAGACAGCCGGCCGACATCCATGAAGTCGAAGAACTTGTGCCTCCGATTCGTAAGCACACTTACGCCCCTGATATTAACCCTTCCAATCTTATCCATGAGGAAGCAGTGTTCCAAGCGTTAACTGGAATCGATTGGTCAACGGCTGATTTCCAGCGTCTGGGGAGGGATGAAGAAGTGCCTACACCAACTGACCCTCAACCGTCAAACCGTCGCGATGAAGAGTCCTGATCCGGTCGCCGGTTTATATGGATACTATGAAAAACAATGATACTGTTTGAGCCGCTTTGAAGCTTCATGTAATAGGATAGCTGAAGCTCTGTTTATCTGCCATGCCATCGAGCATGTTTCGTAATACTTTGTGACAATCTGTGTCGCCCTTTGGGATATATTTATGCATAACCCATGATGAATTGCGTTCCTGGGTACAACAACTTAAGAGTATCTAGCGGTTTACCGCTAGACGTGTCATGATGTCCAAGAAGTATATAGTACCTAGATGAATAATCAAGTGTTTGTACAAAAAATAATGTACAGAACATACCTCATTGGTTGACCAAACGTGTATACGACAAAGGTGTTAATACCAATCCAGAACGTTGATAACTCAATATTCATAATACCGGTCTATATAATAAAACGGACCAGGATAACCACCAGATTTTCTTTATAACACTGGCGATTTAGTCAAACCAGACCGGGTTAATGAACACCGGTTTATAATTGATCATGTGCCCACAACTTGTAGTTCAAAAGCAAGCCGGGTCAAGGACGCCGGTTTATCAAAAAATACTTATGATTTTCAACAAACAAAATTCAAACAGGAAAATATGCCAGGCTTTTTACGAGCTGCCAGGCTCCAAATCGAGGCTTTTCATGGGCTGCCAGGCCTCCGAGTTAAACCATTTAACAAAGACTTTTAAGATGGGCCTCCAATTAACCAATCACCATTTTAACTGTGACAAGTTCAGGGTCTGTAAAAGATTGACTTGTCAAACATTCGATGGGTCATACCAGGATTACCTGGACAGGAGTGGCTTACTTGATGAAGACAGGTTAACCCGGGTTTTTAGGTGAATACACCAGGCTTCCAAGCCGTGGCTTGATAGCCAATTACGAGGGTCCTTTCAAACTCTTTGTTGCTTTGCAAAAAGAGCCCCCAAGTAACTTTGTGAGCGATGCTTAGTGTGTGACCATGTTTGAGTCTGTACTATGTACAACACTCTCTTTGGCTCCACAAATTGTTTCCCTTTGTGGCTTAAATGCCTATCAAGAGGTGTAGCTATGGTGTGGGGACAACCAAGCCCCCTAGTGATATCCCTTCGTGGTTTAAAAACCGATCAAGAGGTGTAGCCGTAGTTCAAATATGACCAAGCCCCCTAGTGATTTTTGTTTCATATCTATGCAGCTGCTAAAGCCGGATTAAAAGACTCCGCTTTGTCAGTTAACTTGTAAAAGCACACACATGATATAAAAAGAACAGATACCCCGCTTATAACGGAGGTTCCGGTTTATTATATGATATATACAACGAGAGGGGAGAGTGTGTCCACGTACCCTCGTAGACCGAAAGTGGAAGCATTAGCACAACGCGGTTCATGTAGTCGTACGTCTTCACGATCCGACCGATCAAGTACCGAACGCACGGCACCTCCAAGTTCTGCACACGTTCAACTCGATGACGTCCCTCGAACTCCGATCCAGCCGAGGTTGAGGGAGAGTTTCGTCAGCATGACGGCGTGGTGATGATGATGATGTTCTACCAACACAGGGCTTCGCCTAAGCACCGCTACGATATGATCGAGGTCGATTATGGTGGAGGGGGCACCGCACACGGCTAAGAGATCAAGGGATCAATTGTTGTGTCTATGGGGTGCCCCCTGGCCACGTATATAAAGGAGTGGAGGAGGGGAGGAGCCAGCCCTCTCTATGGCGCGCCCTAGGGGAGTCCTACTCACACCGGGAGTAGGATTCCCCCTTTCCTAGTAGAACTAGGAGCACTTCCAAGTAGTAGGAGTAGGAGAGAAGGAAAGGGAAAAGAGAAGAGAAGGAAGGAGGGGGCGCAGCCCTTCCCCCTAGTCCAATTCGGACTAGGCCTTGGGGGGGCGCGCGGCCTACCTCTCTCTCTTTCCCCTAAAGCCCAATAAGGCCCATACACTCCCCGGCAAATTCCCGTAACTCCCCGATACTCCGATAAATACCCGAATCACTCGGAACCTTTCCGGTGTTTGAATATAGTCGTCCAATATATCGATCTTTACGTCTCGACCATTTCGAGACTCCTCGTCATGTCCCCGATCTCATTCGGGACACCGAACTACGTTCGGTACATCAAAACACATAAACTCATAATATAACCGTCATCGAACTTTAAGCGTGCGGACCCTACGGGTTCGAGAACTATGTAGACATGACCGAGACACGTCTCCGGTCAATAACCAATAGCGGAACCTGGATGCTCATATTGGCTCCTACATATTCTACGAAGATCTTTATCGGTCAAACCGCATAACAACATACGTTGTTCCCTTTGTCATCGGTATGTTACTTACCCGAGATTCGATCGTCGGTATCTCAATACCTAGTTCAATCTCGTTATCGGCAAGTCTCTTTACTCGTTCCATAATACATCATCCCGCAACTAACTCATTAGTTGCAATGCTTGCAAGGCTTAAGTGATGTGCATTACCGAGAGGGCCCAGAGATACCTCTCCGACAATCGGAGTGACAAATCCTAATCTCAAAATACGCCAACCCAACAAGTACCTTTGGAGACACCTGTAGAGCACCTTTATAATCACCCAGTTACGTTGTGACATTTGGTAGCACACAAAGTGTTCCTCCGGTAAACGGGAGTTGCATAATCTCATAGTCATAGGAACATGTATAAGTCATGAAGAAAGCAATAGCAACAAACTAAACGATCAAGTGCTAAGCTAACGGAATGGGTCAAGTCAATCACATCATTCTCCTAATGATGTGGATCCCGTTAATCAAATGACAACTCATGTCTATGGCTAGGAAACATAACCATCTTTGATCAACGAGCTAGTCAAGTAGAGGCATACTAGTGACACTCTGTTTGTCTATGTATTCACACATGTATTATGTTTCCGGTTAATACAATTCTAGCATGAATAATAAACATTTATCATGATATAAGGAAATAAATAATAACTTTATTATTGCCTCTAGGGCATATTTCCTTCAGGTCTCCCACTTGCAGTAGAGTCAATATTCTAGTTCACATCTCCATGTGGTTTAACACCAATAGTTCACATCACCATGTGATTAACACCCATAGTTCACATCGTTGTGTGACCAACACCCAAAGGGTTTACTAGAGTCAACAATCTAGTTCACATCGCTATGTGATTAACACCCAAAGAATACTAAAGTGTGATCATGTTTTGCTTGTGAGAGAAGTTTAGTCAACGGGTCTGCCACATTCAGATCCGTAAGTATTTTGCAAATTTCTATGTCAACAATGCTCTGCACAGAGCTACTCTAGCTAATTGCTCCCACTTTCAATATGTATCTAGATTGAGATTTAGAGTCATGTGGATCAGTGTCAAAATTTGCATCGACATAACCCTTTACGACGAACCTTTTTGTCACCTCCGTAATCGAGAAACATATCCTTATTCCACTAAGGATAATTTTGACCGCTATCCAGTGATCTACTCCTAGATCACTATTGTACCCCTTGCCAAAATCAGTGTAGGGTATACAATAGATCTGGTACACAACATGGCATATTTTATAGAACCTATGGCCGAGGCATAGGGAATGACTTTCATTCTCTTTCTATCTTCTGCCGTGGTCGGGCTTTGAGTCTTACTCAGTTTGACACCTTGTAACACAGGCAAGAACTCTTTTTTTGACTGTTCCATTTTGAACTACTTCAAAATCTTGTCAAGGTATGTACTCATTGAAAAACTTATCAAGAGTCTTGATCTATCTCTATAGATCTTGATGCTCAATATGTAAGCTGCTTCACCGAGGTCTTTATTTGAAAAACTCCTTTCAAACACTCCTTTATGCTTTGCGGAATAATTCTACATTATCTCTGATCAACAATATGTCATTCACATATACTTATCAGAAATGTTGTAGTGCTCCCACTCATTTTCTTGTAAATACAGGCTTCACCGCAAGTCTGTATAAAACTATATGCTTTGATCAACTTATCAAAGCGTATATTCCAACTCCGAGATGATTGCACCAGTCCATAGATGGATCGCTGGAGCTTGCATATTTTGTTAGCACCTTTAGGATTGACAAAACTTTCTTGTTGCATCATATACAACTCTTCTTTAATAAATCCATTAAGGAATGTAGTTTTGTTTATCCATTTGCCAGATTTCATAAAATGTGGCAATTGCTAACATGATTCGGACAGACTTAAGCATAGATACGAGTGAGAAACTCTCATCGTAGTCAACACCTTGAACTTGTCGAAAACCTTTTGCGACAATTCTAGCTTTGTAGATAGTAACACTACTATCAGCGTCCATCTTCGTCTTGAAGATCCATTTAATCTCAATGGCTCGCCGATCTCTGGGCAAGTCAATCAAAGTCCATACTTTGTTCTTATACATGGATCTCATCTCAGATTTCATGGCCTCAAGCCATTTCGCGGAATCTGGGCTCATCATCGCTTCCTCATAGTTCATAGGTTCATCATGGTCAAGTAACATGACCTCCAGAACAGGATTACCGTACCACTCTGGTGCGGATCTCACTCTGGTTTACCTACGAGGTTCGGTAGTATCTTGATCTGAAGTTACATGATCATCATCATTGGCTTCCTCACTAATTGGTGTAGTAGTCACAGGAACAGATTTCTGTGATGAACTACTTTCCAATAAGGGAGCAGGTACAGTTACCTCATCAAGTTCTACTTTCCTCCCACTCACTTCTTTCAAGAGAATCTCCTTCTCTAGAAAGGATCCATTCTTAGCAATGAATATCTTGCCTTCGGATCTGTGATAGAAGGTGTACCCAACATTTTCTTTTTGGGTATCCTATGAAGACGCACTTCTCCGATTTGGGTTTGAGCTTATCAGGTTGAAATTTTTTCACATAAGCATTGCAACCTCAAACTTTAAGAAATGACAGCTTAGGTTTCTTGCCAAACCATAGTTCATACGGTGTCGTCTCAACAGATTTAGATGGTGCCCTATTTAACGTGAATGTAGCTGTCTCTAATGCATAACCCCAAAACGATAGCGGTAAATCAGTAAGAGACATCATAGATCATACCATATCTAGTAAAGTACGATTACGATGTTCGGACACACCATTACGTTGTGGTGTTCCAGGTGGCGTGAGTTGAGAAACTATTCTGCATTGTTTCAAATGAATACCAAACTCATAACTCAAATATTCTCCTCCACGATCAGATCGTAGAAACTTTATTTTCTTGTTACGATGATTTTCAACTTCACTCTGAAATTCTTTGAGGTTTTCAAACGTTTCAAACTTATGTTTCATTAAGTAGATATACCCATATCTGCTTAAATCATCTGTGAAGGTGAGAAAATAATGATATCTGCCACGAGCCTCAACATTCATCGGACCACATACATCTGTATGTATGATTTCCAACAAATCTGTTGCTCTCTCCATAGTTCCGGAGAACGGCGTTTTAGTCATCTTTCCCATGAGGCACGGTTCGTAAGTACCAAGTGATTCATAATCAAGTGGTTCAAAAAGTCCATCAATATGGAGCTTCTTCATGCGCTTTACACTGATATGACCTAAACGGCAGTGCCACAAATAAGTTGCACTATCATTATCAACTCTGCATCTTTTGGCCTCAATATTATGAATATGTGTATCACTACTATCGAGATCCAACAAACCATTTTCATTGGGTGTATGACCATAGAAGGTTTTATTCATGTAAACAGAACAACAATTATTCTCTAACTTACATGAATAACTGTATTGCAATAAACATGATCCAATCATATTCATGCTCAACACAAACACTAAATAACATTTATTTTAGGTTTAACACTAATCCCGAAAGTATAGGGAGTGTGCGATGATGATCATATCAATCTTGGAACCATTTCCAATACACATCGTCACTTCACCCTTAACTAGTCTCTGTTCATTCTGTAACTCCCATTTCGAGTTACTATTCTTAGCAACTGAACTAGTATCAAATACTGAGGGGTTGCTATAAACACTAGTATCAAATACCTATGTCCACTTTGCCATCCTTCTTATCCGCCAATTACTTGGGGTAGTTCCGCTTCTAGTGACCAGTCCCTTTGCAGTAGAAGCACTCAGTTTCAGGCTTAGGTCCAGACTTGGATTTTTTTCACTTGAGCAGCAACTTGCTTGCCGTTCTTCTTGAAGTTCCCCTTTCATCCCTTTGTCCCTTTACTTGAAACTAGTGGTTTTGTTTACCATCAACACTTGATGCTTTTCTTGATTTCTACCTTCGTCGATTTCAGCATCACGAAGAGCTTGGGAATCGTTTCCGTTATCCCTTGCATATTATAGTTCATCACGAAGTTCTACTAACTTGGTGATGGTGACTAGAGAATTCTGTCAATCACTATTTTATCTGGAAGATTAACTCCCACTTGATTCAAGCGATTGTAGTACCCAGACAATCTGAGCACATGCTCACTACTTGAGCTATTCTCCTCCATATTTTAGCTATAGAACTTGTTGGAGACTTCATATCTCTCAACTCGGGTATTTGCTTGAAATGTTAACTTCAACTCCTGGAACATCTCATATGGTCCATGACGTTCAAAACGTCTTTGAAGTCCCGATTCTAAGCCGTTTAAGCATGGTGCACTAAACTATCAAGTAGTCATCATATTGAGCTAGCCAAACGTTCATAACATCTGCATCTGCTCCTGCAATAGGTTTGTCACCTAGCGGTGCATCAAGGACATAATTCTTCTGTGCAGCAATGAGGATAAACCTCAGATCACGGATCCAATCCGCATCATTGCTACTAGCATCATTCAACTTAGTTTTCTCTAGGAACATATCAAAAATAAAACAGGGGAGCTAAACGCGAGCTATTGATCTACAACATAGATATGCTAATACTACCAGGACTAAGTTCATGATAAATTTAAGTTCAATTAATCATATTACTTAAGAACACCCACTTAGATAGACATCACTCTAATCCTCTAAGTGATCACGTGATCCATATCAACTAAACCATGTCCGATCATCACATGAGATGGAGTAGTTTCGATGGTGAACATCACTATGTTGATCATATCTACTATATGATTCATGCTCGACCTTTCGGTCTCAGTGTTCCGAGGCCATATCTGCTATATGCTAGGCTCGTCAAGTTTAACCTGAGTATTCCACGTGTGCAACTGTTTTGCACCCGTTGTATTTGAACATAGAGCCTATCACACCCGATCATCACGTGGTGTCTCAGCATGAAGAACTTTCGCAACAGTGCATACTTAGGGAGAACACTTGTACCTTGATAATTAGTGAGAGATCATCTTATAAAGCTACCGTCGAACTAAGCAAAATAAGATATAAAAGATAAACATCACATGCAATCAAAATATGTGACATGATATGGCCATCATCATCTTGTGCCTTTGATCTCCATCTCCAAAGCATCGTCATGATTTCCATCGTCACCGGCATGACACCATGATCTCCATCATCTTGATCTATATCAATGTGTCGTCACATGGTCGTCTCGCCAACTATTGCTCTTGCAACTATTGCTATCGCATAGCGATAAAGTAAAGTACTT
Organism: Triticum urartu; assembly: GCF_003073215.2. NCBI lineage: Eukaryota > Viridiplantae > Streptophyta > Magnoliopsida > Poales > Poaceae > Triticum > Triticum urartu. The sequence continues at coordinate 580,472,903 of NC_053026.1, read as the reverse complement.
ATTTGGCGCTTGCATCTTATGCAATAAAGAGACAACCATAAGGCTTCTGTCAGTTGCCGATAACTTCAACAAAACATGATCATCTTATACAACAACTTATATCTCATCATGTCTTGACCATATCACATCACAACATGCCCTGCAAAAACAAGTTAGATGTCATCTACTTTGTTGTTGCAAGTTTTACGTGGCTGCTATGGGCTGAGCAAGAACCGTTCTTACCTACGCATCAAAACCACAACGATAGTTTGTCAAGTTAGTGTTGTTTTAACCTTCTCAAGGACCGGGCGTAGCCACACTCGGTTCAACTAAAGTTGGAGAAACTGACACCCGCTAGTCACCTGTGTGCATAGCACGGCAGTAAAACCAGTCTCGCGTAAGCGTACGCGTAATGTCGGTCTGGGCCGCTTCATCCAACAATACCGCCGAACCAAAGTGTGACATGCTGGTAAGCAGTATGACTTATATCGCCCACAACTCACTTGTGTTCTACTCGTGCATATTACATCAATGCATAAAACCTGGCTCGGATGCCACTGTTGGGGAACGTAGTAATTTCAAAAAAATTCCTACGCACACGCAAGATCATGGTGATGCATAGCAATGAGAGGGGAGAGTGTGTCCACGTACCCTCTTGGACCGAAAGCGGAAGCATTAGCACAACACGGTTCATGTAGTCGTACGTCTTCACGATCCGACCGATCAAGTACCGAACGCACGGCTGATACGTCTCCATCGTATCTACTTTTCCAAACACTTTTGCCCTTGTTTTGGACTCTAACTTGTATGATTTGAATGGAACTAACCCGGACTGACGCTGTTTTCAGCAGAATTGCCATGGTGTTGTTTTATGTGCAGAAAACAAATATTCTCGGAATGACCTGAAACTCCACGGAACATCTTAGAAAAAACAATAAAAAATCCTCGCCAAAGATGAACACCAGGGGGCCCACACCCTTCTCATGAGGGTGGGGGCGCCCCCCTAGGGCGCCCCCCACCTCGTGGGCCCCCTGGAAACCCTCCGACGCCAACTCCAACTCTATATATTTGCTTTCGGGGAGAAAAAAATCAGGGAGAAGAAATCATCGCGTTTTATGATACAGAGCCGTCGCCAAGCCCTAAAACCTCTCGGGAGGGCTGATCTGGAGTCCGTTCGGGGCTCCAGAGAGGGGGATTCGTCGCCGTCGTCATCATCAACCATCCTCCATCACCAATTTCATGATGCTCACCGCCGTGCGTGAGTAATTCCATCATAGGCTTGCTGGACGGTGATGGGTTGGATGATATTTATCATGTAATCAAGTTAGTTTTGTTAGGGTTTGATCCCTAGTATCCATTATGTTCTGAGATTGATGTTGCTATGACTTTGCTATGCTTAATGCTTGTCACTAGGGCCCGAGTGCCATGATTTCAGATCTGAACCTATTATGTTTTCATGAATATATGTGAGTTCTTGATCCTATCTTGCAAGTCTATAGTCACCTACTATGTGTTATGATCCGGCAACCCCGAAGTGACAATAATCGGGACCACTCCCGGTGATGACCATAGTTTGAGGAGTTCATGTATTCACTATGTGCTAATGCTTTCTTCCGGTTCTCTATTATAAGGAGGCCTTAATATCCCTTAGTTTCCAATAGGACCCCGCTGCCACGGGAGGGTAGGACAAAAGATGTCATGCAAGTTATTTTCCATAAGCACGTATGACTATATACGGAATACATGCCTACATTACATTGAATAATTGGAGCTAGTTCTGTGTCACCCTATGTTATGACTGTTACATGATGAACCGCATCTGGCATAATTATCCATCACTGATCTGGTGCCTACGAGTTTTCCATATACTGGTTCTCGCTTATTTGCTTTCCCGCTGCTACTGTTACAATCACTACAAAATACCAAAAACATTAATTTTGTTGTCTTTACTTTTGTTGCCGCTACCCCCACTGTCATATTACTTTGCTACTAAACACTTTGTTGTAGATACTAAGTTTCCAGGTGTGGTTGAATTGACAGCTCAGCTGCTAATACTTGAGAATATTCTTTGGCTCCCCTTGTGTCGAATCAACAAATTTGGGTTGAATACTCTACCCTCAAAAGCTGTTGCGATCCCCTATACTTGTGGGTTATCAAGACTAATTTCTGGCGCCATTGCCGGGGAGCATAGCTCTATTCTTTGAGTCACTTGGGATTTATATCTGCTGGACACTATGAAGAACTTGAGAGATCCAAAAACCAAGATCTATCCCTCAACTACGAGGGGAGGTAAGGAACTGCCATCTAGCTCTGCACTTGATTCACCTTCTGTTATGAGTAAGTTAGCGACACCTACACCTGCTTCTGCTATTCGTTCTGATATGTCGCATGTTATTGATGATGCCACTTCTGCTATGCATGATACTTATGATGAAACTGCTTCTATGCCTGATACTACTGTGCCCCTTAGTGAATTTCTTGATGAACAAATTGCTAGGGCTAGAGAAAAAGAAATTATTGAATCTGAATACGATCATGATAGTGATGATGAAAATATACCTGTTATTCCTGAGGGCTATCTTTTTGATATGGAATCTTCTGCCGCTATTTTAGCTTGCAAAGATATATATGAGCTTAAGAGGTTATTAATTAAATGGAACAAAGAATCACTTAGAGATAAAATGAAACCCGACCCTGCTTTTGCTACTTCACCTATTTGTGTTCCTGATAAGGATTATGAATTCTCTGTTGATCCTGATATAATTACTTTGGTTGAATCTGATCCGTTTTATGGCTATGAATCTGAAACTGTTGTGGCACATCTTACTAAGTTAAATGATATAGCTGCCCTGTTCACTAATTATGAGAGATCACATTACTTTTATATACTCAAAATATTTCCGCTCTCATTAAAGGGTGATGCTAAGATATGGTTTAATTCTCTTGATCTTGGTTGTGTGCGTAGTCCCCAGGATATGATTTATTACTTCTCTGCTAAATATTTCCCTGATCATAAGAAACAAGCTGCTTTGAGGGAAATATACAACTTCATGCAAATTAAAGAAGAGAGTCTCCCACAAGCTTGGGGGAGGCTTCTCAAGTTACTTAATGCTTTGCCTGATCATCCTCTTAAGAAACCTGAAATACTTGATATCTTTTATAATGGACTAACCGATGCTTCCTGAGATTACCTGGATAGTTGTGCTGGTTCTCTTTTCAGGGAAAGAACACCAGATGAAGCTGGAATTCTATTGAATAATATGTTGACAAATGAAAATAATTGGGCACCTCCTGAGCCAGCTCCTGAGCCAACTCCTGCTCCAATTACTGAGCCTATTCCTAAACCAACTCCGAAGAAGAGAGGTGTTCTATTTCTCAGTCCCAAAGATATGCAAGAGGCAAAGAAATATATGAAAGAGAAAGGTATTAAAGTTGAAGACGTTAAGAATTTACCTCCTATTGAAGAAATACATGGTCTTAATTCACCGCCTGTTGAAGAAACTTATGATCTTAATTCTTTATTTACTGAAGAACCTCCTGATCCCGATATCCCGACATAGGTAGTAAAGGTAAATTCTCTCTATAGATATGATAAAGCTGAAGTCCCTCCTACTAAAATTGCTAGTCAGTGCTTGGATGAGTTTGATAACTTTATGTTTAAGCAAGATGACTTCAATGCTTATTTTGGTAGACAATTAAAAGAAAATGCTTATATGATTAGATGCTTAGGTGATTATATGGCTAATATTAAAGGTGAACTTAAACTTGTTAGCAAACATGCTTCTATGGTTACCACTGAAGTAGAACAAGTACTTAAGGCTCAAAAAGAAGTGCTTGATGAAATGAATAGTAAGAAAAATGATTATGATGTTAGAGTGGCTACTAGAACTGGTAGAATGACTCAGGAACCTTTGTATCCTGAAGGCCACCCTAAGAGAATCGAGCAAGATTCTCAAAGAAATAATATTGATGTTCCTAGTTCTTCTAAAAAGAAGAAGAAGAAAAATGATAGAACTGTGCAAACTTCTAGTGAACCTATTGTTGAACCACCTGATAATCCAAATGACATTTCTATGTCTAATGCTGAAACACAATCTGGTAATGAACATGAACCTAGTAAAAATATTAATGATGATGTTCATGATGATGCTCAACCTAGTAATGATAATGATGTAGAAGTTGAACCTGATGTTGATCTTGATAACCCACAATCAAAGAATCAACGTTATGATAAAAGAGACTTTGTTGCTAGGAAACATGGTAAAGAAAGGGAACCTTGGGTTCAGAAAACCATGCCTTTTCCTCCGAAACCATCCAAGAAAAAAGATAACGAGGATTTTGAGCGATTTGCTGAAATGATTAGGCCTATCTTTTTGCGTATGCGATTAACTGATGTGCTCAAAACAAATCCTTATGCTAAATATATGAAGGATATCATTACTAATAAAAGAAAGATACCGGAAGCTGAGATTTCCACCATGCTTGCTAATTATACTTTTAAGGGTGGAATACCAAAGAAACTTGGAGACCCCGGAGTACCTACTATACCTTGCTCCATTAAAAGAAATTATATTAAAACTGCTTTACGTGATCTTGGAGCCGGTGTTAGTGTTATGCCTCTCTCTTTATATCATAGACTTGACTTGAATAAGCTGACACCTACTGAAATATCTTTGCAAATGGCTTATAAATCAACTGCTATACCTGTCGGTATTTGTGAGGATGTGCCTGTTGTGGTTGCAAACGTTACTATTTTAACGGACTTTGTTATACTTGATATTCCCGAGGATGATAGTATGTCTATTATTCTTGGAAGACCTTTTCTTAATACTGCAGGGGCTATTATTGATTGCAACAAAGGCAATGTCACTTTTCATGTTAATGGTAATGAGCATATGGTACACTTTTTGAGGAAACAACCTCAAGTTCATAGTATCAACTCTATTGGAAAATTTCCATCGATTATATTTGGAGGTTTTGAATTTCCTCTTCCTACTGTTAAGAAGAAATATGATATACTTATTATAGGGGATGTGCATATCCCCGTTGAGGTAACTTAGTGTTATTCGAAATTTCTCCGGTTTCATGATTATCGGAATGAGTTTGTTAACAAGACTTGATCAACTTTGTTAGTGGATTCTTTTTGATGAGCATGAGATGGATGAAACTAGAAGCACAACTTTCTATACCCTCTCTATACTTTCTGTTATTTATATTAAATAAAGTAAAAATAGTATTTTTCTGTCTGTTTCCTGACTTATCCATGCAATATAAAAATATCCCGAAAATAAAAGTCCTCAGAATGCCATGCCAATTTAATATGATTTTTTCAGGAATATTTGAGGATTTACTGTGCAAAAATTACCGCGGGAGGAGCTGCCACCTGGCCACGAGGGTGGTGGATGCGCCCCCTGCCTCGTGGGCCCACGGTGACGCTCCTCCACTTATCCCAGCACCCATCTTCTTCCTCTGTCTCACAGAAACCCGAAAACCAACTCAAGCACGAGTTCCAGCCACTTTTGCTGTGATTTTCGATCTCCTTGCTCAAAGCACCTCTCGCAAAACTGCTTGGGGAGATTGTTCCCTGGTATGTGACTCCTCTATTGGTCCAATTAGTTTTTGTTCTAGTGCTTTATTCTTTGCAAATTTGTGCTGCATAGGTGACCATGTTCTTGAGCTTGCATGTCAAATTTATATGGTTCCAAGTAGTTCTAATGCTTGATATAGGCTCTAGGCACTTGTAGGAGTAGTTGCTATCAATATTATTGAGTTTGGTTCACTTTTATTTGAAGTTACTAAAAATTTCAGAATTTTTTAGAGAAAAACAATATGCATAGGAAGATGTTACAAGGTGGTTCCTCTAAGAAGCAAGGACCCAGGATTACTATGTGCGATGCTGACGAGGATCCACCAAGAGACGCTCCAGTACGGCCTTGCGAATGGCCGTCGGAAAATTTTATGGACCATGCGGGAATTAAAGAAGAATTCAAAGCATATTTGTGCAATGCCGGTCTTGAGGATTTTGAGGCTAACAAATGCCCCGGTATCATGATCTCACAAGTTCATTTGTGAGGAGGTTTGAGTATTCATCTTCGCATAATTCTCCTTCAGTCATGTTTGATCTTTATGACAAATCTTATACCATGGACTTAGAGGATTTTACTTCTGCTTGCAAACTTCCATCATGAGGTAGTGTTAGGGATCCCCCTAAATCTGAATTTAGAAACTTTCTTGCTAGTATAACTATGGGGGAATCTAGAGATATAACGCAGGCTACCATAGGGAGCATTCACTTTCCTGCTATACATTATTTTGCTCTCTTCATCGGTAGATGCATAAATGCTAAGGATGAAGCATGTCACATGTGTGTCCCTGATCTTAGCATTCTTAGGAGTGTTGTGTAGGAGACCAATCTTATCATATGGGAGCCATTGTAGCTCGTAGGTTGCATCATAATAGACATAATGGAGATTTCTTTGGAGGAATTTATGCAACCCGCTTAGCTCATTTTCTTGCGATAGACATTCGTGAGGGTGATATGGAGTTGCCTCCTGCATATTTAGATTATGACTCTATGGCTTCGCACCAGTTTGTCGAGAGGCCTGAATCACCTCTCTTATATCGTTTAATTTTTGATAAATGACGTGTTTTCTGTATTACTCTCCCTGCTCCTGCCTTCTTTGATTCACAGACAAAAGGAAGATATGTTATTACCAGAGAGGAGGCAGAAGAGTACGAGAGGAGAGCGGAGGCAGCTCGACTCCACGCTGCAGCTCAGCAGGCGATAACCGCTGCGCATCAGTATGATCCCAACTATTCTTCCTCATCACAGTACGACCCCAACAATTATTATTATGGATATCCACCAGGCCAGCCATGACCATAGACCAACTTAAGCCAAAAGCCTAAGCTTGGGGGAGTACGTATTTCTCACCGACATTACATTTATGTTCACACACACTCATTGCTAGATGTCGGTGCTCATACTTTTTCACTATAATATCCATGCTAGTTTATTTTCTTTTTCCTGCTTTCTTCTTGGCTAAACCTTAAGAAAAACCAAAAAAAATTAGTAGTAGTTTATTTTTCTGCTGTAGTAGTAATAATTAAAAAGAAAACCCAAAAATATTTCTCGTTCTTCTTTTGCTTGTTGGGAGCTTTCCCGTGTAAATAGTTTTATTTCTTTTCTTTTCCTTGGGGGTCAGTAGGAGAAGACCATAATTAAATTGTTGAAGTGGCTCTTATATGCATTATTGTTGATTTAACCCAGAGCCCATATTGCCTTGTCTTCTCATGTTTATTGAATGCTCGCAGATTCCAACTAGTCCAATGCACGTACACTCTTATTATTATTCACACCGTTCGGTCGTGCAAGTGAAAGGCAATTATGATGATATATGATGGACTGACTGAGATGAGAAAAGCTGGTATGAACTCGACCTCTTTTGTTTTTGTAAATATGATGAGTCCTTCGTTCTTGATTCAACTTATTATGAATAAACATGTTTGCAATGACAATTAGAGATCATAGTTGCTTGTGCCATGCTTGATTAGCTATGAGTTATAATGGTTTACCTTGTGTGCCAACATGCTATTAAGATGATTATGATGTGGTATGATGGGGTGGTATCATCCTTTGAATGATTTAAGTGACTTGACTTGGCACATGTTCACGCATGTAGTTGAAACAAATCAACATAGCCTTCACGATATTTATGTTCATGGTGGATTTTATCCTACTCATGCTTGCATCCAATGTTTATTAATTTTAATGCGTGTACATGGCTGTTGTCGCTCTCTAGTTGGTCGCTTCCCAGTCTTTTGCGAGCCTTCACCTGTACTAAGCGGGAATATTGCTTGTGCATCCAATCCCCTAAACCCCAAAGTTATTCCAGATGAGTCCACTATACCTTCCTATATGCGGTATCTACCTGCCGTTCCAAGTAAATTTGTATGTGCCAAACTCTAAACCTTCAAATAAACATTCTGTTTTGTATGCTCGAATAGCTCATGTATCAACCAAGGCTATCCTTATCTTCCGTGTTAGGCGGGTTATTCTCAAGAGGAGTGGACTCCACTCCTCACTCACGAGAAAATGGCTGGTCACCGGGATGCCCAGTCCCATGCTTTATGCAAACTAAATCAAAATTAATAGCAAACAAAACTCCCCATGGGACCTGATGTATATTGGAGGCACTCGTTGTTTCGAGCAAGCCATGGATTGATGTTTGTTGGTGGAGGGGGAGTATAAACTTTACCATTCTGTTTGGGAACCGCCTATAATGTGTTTAGCATGGAAGATATCACCATATCTTAGTTGTTATATTGACAATGAAAGTATACCGCTCAAAATACAATTTACCTCTATTTCAAAACCGAGCTCTGGCACCTCTACAAATCCCTGCTTCCCTCTGCGAAGGGCCTATCCATTTACTTTTATGTTGAGTCATCACCCTCTTACTAAAAAGCACTAGCTGGAGAGCACAGCTGTCATTTGCATTCATCACTGTTAATTTATATTGGGTATGACTATGATTGGATCTCTTTTACCATGAATTACAATGTCTAGTCAGTCCTTGATCTTTAAAGGTGCTCTGCATTTATGTTTTGCGGCCTCAGAAAGGGCTAGCGAGATACCATCTTGTATCATATTATGATTGTTTTGAGAAAGTGTTGTCATCCGAGATTTATTATTATGACTTGCTAGTTGATTATGCTATTGATATGAGTAGTTATGAGACCTGAGAATTATTGCAAATGTGTTTAGTGTAACATCCCAAATTTTCAATTATTGCAAGTGTTGTCATCCGCCGCCACATCACCACGCCGCCGCCCCTCACCCACGCCGCCGCCGCCCAACGCCGCCGCCGCCGGAGCCCCTCATCGGAGACCTCGCCAAGGTTGCCCCGCGCTACATCTATTCTTTTCATCGGATCGTTCTCTTGTAATCGTTCCGATTCTTTTCTTCTCTAAACCGTTCCGGTTTTCTAGATCAGTTTTTCGATAGGTTTTTCTTCTCCGAAACCCTAGATCGGATTCGTTTTCTTCTCCGATTTAGTTGCCTTGGACCGTTCGCCGGACCGTTCGTCCTAACGAACGTGATCACCGGATTCTTCTAGGTTAACGAACGTCCGTTCGTTTAACCGTTCTTCTTTTTCTTTTCGTCGGATTTATTCCGCGATCGCGATCTCAGATCCGATCTTCTTCCTAGTCTATTTTTCCGCTCGTTTATCGGAATCAGGTGATTCAAGCGCCTGGAGTTTCGTCTCGAAACCGCCGTTCCGTCTAATCAACTTGAACAAGCTTTTGTTACAGTAAAATTTTGACCTAGTTTCAACTTGCTAGAACCGAGTTGTTTTCTTCCGCCGTTTGTTTTTCGTTCTTTCTTGCAACCGGAGTTCTTAAGTTGAACTACCTGGTTCGATCTCTTGTTCGAGTTTTACCTGTGCATTAGATGAGTACTTATTGTATGCTTGTTGTTTGTCTGCGATAGATTACCCGGATTGCGCCGCTTGTTACTTCGAAACCCTAGGACTCGCGGATCATCAGCAAGGCAAGTAACACTTTGATCATACCTTTTCTACAACCCATGTTTTATTGCATTAGATCAATCCTCACACATTGCATGATTAGGATCTAATTAAATTGTGGGATGGGAAGTAGATGAGGTAGTACCTATTACCTGTATTATTATGAAACCTTTGGGAGTTACTTCTATGTTTGCTTATTATGCCATGCTATGCTAGTAGACGTGGATTGGGTGAGTGATATCCATGACAGATGTGAGATGATAATTTTAATGGTTTATTTAAGGTGGCAACTTAAACACACATCTGGGTGGATTGAGGCACCTGATGTCTATCAGGACTTGCCTGTTTTTTTTGGACCGCCACCCAGGCTCAAAGGGATCATAAGATCTTTCATGCTAGAAACTTCCGTGTGCAGCCACAAGCCATTATGGGCTCTGGCATAGTTGACTAAGTTGTGCGAACTCTTACGGGGTGGACTAGCAGATGTAGGGGATGTAGGTGTACCGGTCTACCCCACATGTAAGGTGCTAGTGCTTCTGAAAGACTATGTCTCGGTCATCCGTATCTCAAACACCATGTAGTGCGAGAAAACAAACGGAGGCGATCGAGTCATGTGGGGAAAAGTGCGCAAACCTCTGCAGAGTAACAAACTAATCATGATTAGCCGTGTCCCCGGTTATGGACAACTTGAGTATCTAGTACTTGAATATCATTGTGAATCTCAACATGTTACTTCTAATTAATGTTATTGGGTTTTAATTACTTTTAATTGGGATTGAGAATGCTGTCAACCATTCTCAATGTTTCACAACCACCATGATAGTTAAATAAATTTATTCCTTTGCAGTAGGGAAAAATTGGCTTTACGCAAAACTGTAACCATAGAGCTTTCCACCAGCCATATATGCATATAGTATAGCTGTTTCATTCCATTACTCTTTATGTGTTACATTGCCAGCATATTCCATGTGCTGGCCCGTTTTCGGGCTGCAACTTCTCATGTTGCAGACTTTTCAGACGACGAATGAGGTGCGTTTAGGTCGTGGTTCTATACTCAGTGATGCCGCTGGAGTTGATGGACCCATTTATCTTCCGAGTCTTCCGCTGTTATCTTTAAAATATGGCCTTAAGTCATATTTATTGTAATAAGTTTTTTTTTGAGCCATCGATGTAATAAGTGTGTGATTGCAACTCTGCTATAAAACCTCGATGTACTGTGTGGTGTCAGCATTACTGATCCAGGGATGACACCGTAGCACAGTAGACGTGATCCATTCGGGTCAGGTCGCTACATTTAGTTATGATCTATGCTGAAAACTTGAATACTGGCTTGACATAGTTACAACAACAAGAGCAAACAGAGTTTGTAGAAGTTTTTCTTTCTTTCAGTTTGTCAACTGAATTGCTTGAGGACAAGCAAGGGTTTAAGCTTGGGGGAGTTGATACGTCTCCGTCGTATCTACTTTTCCAAACACTTTTGCCCTTGTTTTGGACTCTAACTTGTATGATTTGAATGGAACTAACCCGGACTCACGTTGTTTTCAGCAGAATTGCCATGGTGTTGTTTTATGTGCAGAAAACAAATATTCTCGGAATGACCTGAAACTCCATGGAACATCTTAGAAAAAAGAATAAAGAATCATCGCCAAAGATGAAGACTAGGGGGCCCACACCCTTGTCACGAGGGTGGCCCCCCCTAGGGCGCCCCCCACCTCATGGGCCCCCTGGAAACCCTCCGACGCCAACTCCAACTCTATATATTTGCTTTCGGAGAGAGAAAAATTAGGGAGAAGAAATCATCGTGTTTTATGATACGGAGCCGCCCCCAAGCCCTAAAACCTCTCGGGAGGGCTGATCAGGAGTCCGTTCGGGGCTCTGGAGAGGGGGATTCGTCGTCGTCGTCATCATCAACCATCCTCCATCACCAATTTCATGATGCTCACCGCCGTGCATGAGTAATTCCATCGTAGGCTTGCTGGACGGTGATGGGTTGGATGAGATTTATCATGTAATCGAGTTAGTTTTGTTAGGGTTTGATCCCTAGTATCCATTATGTTCTGAGATTGATGTTGCTATGACTTTGCTATGCTTAATGCTTGTCACTAGGGCCCAAGTGCCATGATTTCAGAACTGAACCTATTATGTTTTCATGAATATATGTGAGTTCTTGATCCTATCTTGCAAGTCTATAGTCACCTACTATGTGTTATGATCCGGCAACCCCGAAGTGACAATAATCGGGACCACTCCCGGTGATGACCATAGTTTGAGGAGTTCATGTATTCACTATGTGCTAATGCTTTCTTCCGGTTCTCTATTATAAGGAGGCCTTAATATCCCTTAGTTTCCAATAGGACCCCGCTGCCACGGGAGGGTAGGACAAAAGATGGCATGCAAGTTATTTTCCATAAGCACGTATGACTATAAACGGAATACATGCCTACATTACATTGATGAATTGGAGCTAGTTCTGTGTCACCCTATGTTATGACTGTTACATAATGAACCACATCCGGCATAATTATCCATCACTGATCCGGTGCCTACGAGTTTTCCATATACTGGTTCTCGCTTATTTACTTTCCCGCTGCTACTGTTACAATCACTACAAAATACCAAAAACATTACTTTTGTTGTCTTTACTTTTGTTGCCGCTACCCCCACTATCATATTAGTTTGCTACTAAACACTTTGCTGCAGATACTAAGTTTCCAGGTGTGGTTGAATTGACAACTCAGCTGCTAATACTTGAGAATATTCTTTGGCTCCCCTTGTGTCGAATCAACAAATTTGGGTTGAATACTCTACCCTCGAAAGTTGTTGCGATCCCCTATACTTGTGGGTTATCAACGGCACCTCCGAGTTCTGCACACGTTCAACTCGATGACGTCCCTCGAACTCCGATCCAGCCGAGTGTTGAGTTTGAGTTTCGTCAGCACCACGGCGTGGTGACGATCATGATGTTCTACCGACGTAGGGCTTCACCTAAGCACCGCTACGATATGATCGAGGTGGATTATGGTGGAGGGGGGCACCGCACATGGCTAAGAGATCAAGAGATCAATTTTTGTGTCTATGGGGTGCCCCCTAGCCACGTATATAAAGGAGTGGAGGAGGGGAGGGGCCGGCCCTCTCTATAGTGCGCCCTAGGGGAGTCCTACTCCCACCGGGACTTGGATTCCCCCTTTCCTAGTAGAACTAGGAGCCCTTCCAAGTAGTAGGGGTAGGAGAGAAGGAAAGGGAAAAGAGAAGAGAAGGAAGGAGCGGGCGCAGCCCTTCCCCCTAGTCCAATTCGGACTAGGCCTTGGGGGGCGCACGGCCTGCCTCTCTCTCTTTCCCCTAAAGCCCAATAAGGCCCATACACTCCCCGGCGAATTCCCGTAACTCCCCGGTACTCCGATAAATACCCGAATCACTCGGAACCTTTCCGGTGTCCGAATATAGTCGTCCAATATATCGATCTTTACGTCTCGACCATTTCGAGACTCCTTGTCATGTCCCCGATCTCATCCAGGACTCCGAACTACGTTCGGTACATCAAAACACATAAACTCATAATATAACCGTCATCAAACTTTAAGCGTGCGGACCCTACGGGTTCGAGAACTATATAGACATGATCGAGACACGTCTTCGGTCAATAACCAATAGCGGAACCTGGATGATCATATTGGCTCCTACATATTCTACGAAGATCTTTATCGGTCAAACCGCATAACAACATAGGTTGTTCCCTTTGTCATCGGTATGTTACTTGCCCGAGATTCGATCGTCGGTATCTCAATACCTAGTTCAATCTTGTTACCGGCAAGTCTCTTTACTCGTTCTGTAATACATCATCCCGCAACTAACTCATTAGTTGCAATGCTTGCAAGGCTTAAGTGATGTGCATTACCGAGAGGGCCCAGAGATACCTCTCCGACAATCGGAGTGACAAATCCTAATCTCGATCTATACCAACTCAACAAGTACCATTGGAGACACATGTAGAGCACCTTTATAATCACCCAGTTACGTTGTGACGTTTGGTAGCACACAAAGTGTTCCTCCGGTAAACGGGAGTTGCATAATCTCATAGTCATACTAACATGTATAGGTCATGAAGAAAGCAATAGCAACAAACTAAACGATCAAGTGCTAAGCTAACGGAATGGGTCAAGTCAATCACATCATTCTCCTAATGATGTGATCCCGTTAATCAAATGACAACTCTTTGTCTATGACTAGGAAACATAACCATCTTTGATCAACGAGCTAGTCAAGTAGAGGCATACTAGTGACACTCTATTTGTCTATGTATTCACACATGTATCATGTTTCCGGCTAATACAATTCTAGCATGAATAATAAACATTTATCATGATATAAGGAAATAAATAATAACTTTATTATTGACTCTAGGGCATATTTCCTTCAGATATAATATAGCATGTCACAATCAAAAATTATAGATACATTGGAGACGTATCAGACAGTTGCATTCATGTTAAATAGGGCACCATCTAAATCCATTGAGACGACACCATACGAACTATGGTTTGGCAAGAAACCAAAGTTGTCGTTTCTTAAAGTTTGGGGTTGCGATGCTTATGTGAAAAAAATTCAAACTGATAAGCTCGAACCCAAATCGGAGAAGTGCGTCTTCATAGGATACCCAAAAGAAACTGTTGGGTACACCTTCTATCACAGATCCGAAGGCAAGATATTTGTTGCTAAGAATGGATCCTTTCTAGAGATGGAGTTTCTCTCGAAAGAAGTGAGTGGGAGGAAAGTAGGATGAGGTAGTTGTACCTTCTCTCGAATTGGAAAATGGTTCATCACAGAAATCACTTCCAGTGATGCCTACACCAATTAGTGAGGAAGTTAATGATGATGATCATGAAACTTCAGATCAAGTTACTACCGAACCTCATAGGTCAACCAAAGTACGGTCCACACCAGAGTGGTACGGTAATTCATCACAGAAATCTGTTCCTGTGACTACTACACCAATTAGTGAGGAAGCTAATGATGATGATCATGTAACTTCAGATCAAGTTACTACCGAACCTCGTAGGTAAACTAGAATGAGATCCGCACCAGAGTGGTACGGTAATCCTGTTCTAGAGGTCATGTTACTTGACCATGACGAGCCTACAAACTATGAGGAAGCGATGATGAGCCCAGATTCCGTGAAATGGCTTGAGACCATGAAATCTGAGATGGGATCCATGTATGAGAACAAAGTGTGTACTTTGGTTGACTTGCCTGATGATCGGAAAGCCATAGAGAATAAATGGATCTACAAGAAGAAGACTGACGCTGACGGTAATATTACTGTCTACAAAGCTCGACTTGTTGCGAAAGGTTTTCGACAAGTTCAAGGAGTTGACTACGATGAGACCTTCTCGCCCGTAGCGATGCTTAAGTCTGTCCGAATCATGTTAGCAATTGCCACATTTCATGATTATGAAATTTGGCAAATGGATGTCAAAACAGCATTCCTTAATGGATATCTTTAAAAAGAGTTGTATATGATGCAACCAGAAGGTTTTATCGATCCTAAAGGTGCTAACAAAGTGTGCAAGCTCCAGCGATCCATTTATGGACTGGTGCAAGCCTCTCGGAGTTGGAATATATGCTTTGATAGTGTGATCAAAGCATATAGTTTTATACAGGCTTGCGGTGAAGTCTATATTTACAAGAAAGTGTGGGAGCACTACAGCCTTTCTGATAACTATATGTGAGTGACATATTGTTGATCGGAAATGATGTAGAATTTTCTGGAAAGCATAAAGGAGTTTTTCAAAGAAAAGACCTCAGTGAAGCTGCTTACACATTGAGCATCAAGATCTATAGATAGATCAAGACGCTTGATAAGTTTTTTCAGTGGGTACATACCTTGACAAGATTTTGAAGTAGTTCAAAATTGAACCGTCAAAGAAGGAGTTCTTGCCTGCGTTGCAAGGTGTGAAGTTGAGTAAGACTCGAAACCTGACCATGGCAGAAAATAGAAAGAGAATGAAAGTCATTCCCTATGCCACAGTCATAGGTTCTATAAAGTATGCTATGATGTGTACCAGACCTATTGTGTACCTCACCATGAGTTTGGCAAGAGGGTACAATAGTGATCTAGGAATGGATCACTCGACAGCGGTCAAAATTATCCTTAGTGGAATAAGGATATGTTTCTCAATTATGGAGGTGGCAAGGAGTTCATCGTAAAGGGTTACGTCTATGCAAGCTTTGACACTGATCCAGATGACTCTAAATCTCAATCTGGATACATATTGAAAGTGGGAGCAATTAGCTAGAGTATCTCTGAGCAAAGCATTGTAGACATAGAAAATTTGCAAAAAACATACAACTCTGAATATGGCAGACCCGTTGACTAAACTTCTCTCACAAGCAAAACATGATCACACCTTAGTACTCTTTGGGTGTTAATCACATAATATGTGAACTATTGGTGTTAAATCACATGACGATGTGAACTAAATTATTGACTCTAGTGCAAGTGGGAGACTGAAGGAAATATGCCCTAGAGGAAACAATAAAGTTATTATTTTGTATTTCCTTATATCATGATAAATGTTTATTATCCATGCTAGAATTGTATAAACCGGAAACTTGATACATGTGTGGATACATAGACAAAACACAATGTCCCTATTAAGCCTCTACTAGACTAGCTCGTTAATCAAAGATGGTTAAGTTTCCTAGCCATGGACATGTGTTGTCATTTGATGAACGGGATCACAACATTAGAGAATGATGTGATGGACAAGACCCATCTGTTAGCTTAGCACTATGATATTTTAGTTTATTGCTATTGCTTTCTTCATGACTTATACATGTTCCTATGACTATGAGATTATGCAACTCCCGAATACCGGAGGAAAACTTAGTGTGCTATCAAACGTCACAACGTAACTGGGTGATTATAAAGATGCTCTACAGGTGTCTCCGATGGTGTTTGTTGAGTTGGCATAGATCGAGATTAGGATTTGTCACTCCGTGTTTCGGAGAGGTATCTCTGGGCCCTCTCGGTAATGCTCATTGATGTCTACTACACAACCTTCTTCTTGTAGACGTTGTTGGGCCTCCAAGTGCAGAGGTTTGTAGGACAGTAGCAAATTTCCCTCAAGTGGATGACCTAAGGTTTATTAATCCATAGGAGGCGTAGGATGAAGATGGTCTCTCTCAAACAACCCTGCAACCAAATAACAAAGAGTTTCTTGTGTCCCCAACACACCCAATACAATGGTAAAATGTATAGGTGCACTAGTTCGGCGAAGAGATGGTGATACAAGTGGTATATGGATGGTAGATAAAGGTATTTGTAATCTGAAAATATAAAAACAGCGAGGTAACTAATGATAAAAGTGAGCACAAATGGTATTGCAATGCGTTGAAACAAGGCCTAGGGTTCATACTTTCACTAGTGCAAGTTCTCTCAACAATAATAACATAATTGGATCATATAACTATCCCTCAACATGCAACAAAGAGTCACTCCAAAGTCACTAATAGCGGAGAACAAACGAAGAGATTATGGTAGGGTACGAAACCACCTCAAAGTTATTCTTTCTGATCGATCTATTCCAAGAGTCCGTAGTAAAATAACATGAAGCTATTCTTTCCATTCAATCTATCCTAGAGTTCGTACTAGAATAACACCTTAAGACACAAATCAATCAAAACCCTAATGTCACCTAGATACTCCAATGTCACTTCAAGTATCCGCGGGTATGATTATATGATATGCATCACACAATCTCAGATTCATCTATTCAAACCAACACAAAGTACTTCAAAGAGTGCCCCAAAGATTCTACCGGAGAGTCAAGACGAAAACATGTGCCAACCCCTATGCATAGGTTCATGGGCGGAACCTACAAGTTGATCACCAAAACATACATCAAGTGAATCAATAGAATAACCCATTGTCACCACAATTATCCCACGCAAGACATACATCAAGTGTTCTCAAATCCTTAAAGACTCAATCCGATAAGATAACTTCAAAGGGAAAACTCAATCCATTACAAGGGAGTAGAGGGGGAGAAACATCATAAGATCCAACTATAATAGCAAAGCTCGCGATACATCAAGATCATATCACCTCAAGAACACAAGAGAGAGAGAGAGAGATCAAACACATAGCTACTGGTACATACCCTCAGCCTCGAGGGTGAACTACTCCCTCCTCGTCATGGAGAGCACCGGGATGATGAAGATGGCCAACGGAGAGGGATTTCCCCCTCTGGCAGGGTGCCGGAACGGGTCTAGATTGGTTTTCGGTGGCTACGGAGGCTTCTAGCGGTGGAACTCCCGATCTATTCTGCTCCCCGAAGTTTTTAGTGTATATGGGTATATATAGGAGGACGAAGTACGTCGGTGGATCTCCGAGCTGTCCACGAGGCAGGAGGGCGCGCCCAGGGGGGTGGGCGCGCCCCCACCCTCGTGGGCAGCCCGGGACTCTCCTGGTCCATCTCCGATACTCCGTGGGCTTCGTCTGGTCCAAAAATAAGTTCCGTGAAGTTTCAGGTCAATTGGACTCTGTTTCATTTTCCTTTTCTACGATACTCTAAAACAAGGAAAAAACAGAAATTGGCACTGGGCTCTAGGTTAATAGGTTAGTCCCAAAAATCATATAAAATAGCATATAGATGCATATAAAACATCCAAGGTTGATAATATAATAGCATGGAACAATCAAAAATTATAGATACCTTGGAGATGTATCAGCATCCCCAAGCTTAATTCATGCTCGTCCTCGAGTAGGAAAATGATAAAAACAGAATTTTTGATGTGGAATGCTACCTAACATATTTATCCATGTAGTTCTCTTTATTGTGGCAAGAATATTCAGATCCATAAGATTCAAGACAAAAGTTTAATATTGACATAAAAATAATAATACTTCGAGCATACTAATAAAGCAATCATGTCTCCTCAAAATAACATGGCCAAAGCAAGCTATCCCTACAAAATCATATAGTCTGGCTATGCTCCATCTTCACCACACAAAGTATTTAAATCAGGCACAACCCCGATGACAAGCCAAGCAATTGTTTCATACTTTTGATGTTCTCAAACTTTTTCGATCTTCACGCAATACATGAGCGTGAGCCATGGACATAGCACTATAGGTGGAATAGAATGGTGGTTGTGGAGAAGACAAAAAGGAGAAGATAGTCTCACATCAACTAGCCGTATCAATGGGCTATGGAGATGCCCATCAATAGATATCAATGTGAGTGACTAGGGATTGCCATGGAACAGATGCACTAGAGCTATAAGTGTATGAAAGCTCAAAAAGAAACTAAGTGGGTGTGCATCCAACTCGCTTGCTCACAAAGACCTAGGGCATTTTGAGGAAGCCCATCATTGGAATATACAAGCCAAGTTCTATAATGAAAATTTCCCACTAGTATATGAAAGTGACAACATAAGAGACTCTCTATCATGAAGATCATGGTGCTACTTTGAAGCACAAGTGTGGTAAAAGGATAGTAGCATTGTCCCTTCTCTCTTTTTCTCTCATTTTTTTATTTGACCTTTTCTCCTTTTTTGGCACTTTATTTCTTTTTTTTTTCTTTTTCGTCCAGAGTCTCATCCCGACTTGTGGGGGAATCATAGTCTCCATCATCCTTTCCTCACATGGGACAATGCTCTAATAATGATGACCATCACACGTTTATTTTCTTACAACTCAAGAATTACAACTCGATACTTAGAACAAAATATGACTCTATATGAATGCCTCCGGCGGTGTACCAGGATGTGCAATGACTCATGAGTAACATGTATGAAAGAATTATGAACGGTGGCTTTGCCACAAATACGATGTCAACTACATGATCATGCAAAGCAATATGACAATGATGAAGCGTGTCATAATAACGGAATGGTGGAAAGTTGCATGGCAATATATCTCGGAATGGCTATGGAAATGCCATAATAGGTGGGTTTAAGGTGCCGGCGAAAGTTGCGCGATACTAGAGAGGCTAGCAATGGTGGAAGGGTGAGAGTGTGTATAATCCATGGACTCAACATTAGTCATAAAGAACTCACATACTTATTGCAAAAATCTACAAGTTATCAAAGCAAAGTATTACATGCATGCTCCTAGGGGGATAGATTGGTACGAAAAGACCATCGCTTGTCCCCGACTGCCACTCATAAGGAAGACAATCAATAAATAAATCATGCTCCGACTTCATCACATAACGGTTCACCATACGTGCATGCTACGGGAATCACAAACTTCAACACAAATATTCCTCAAATTCACAACTACTCAAGTAGCATGACTCTAATATCACCATCTTCATATCTCAAAACAATCATCAAGTATCAAACTCCTCATAATATTCAATGCACTTTATACGAAAGTTTTTATTATACCCCTCTTGGATGCCCATCATATTAGGACTAAATTCATAACCAAAGAAAATTACCATGCTGTTTAGGACTTTCAAAATAATATAAGTGACGCATGAAAGTTCATATATTTCTATAAAATAAAACCACCACTGTGCTCTAAAAATATATAAGTGAAGCACTAGAGCAACAACAAACTACTCTGAAAGATATAAGTGAAGATCAATGAGTAGTCGAATAATTATGAAACTATATGAAGACTCTCTAAAATTTAAGAATTTCATATCTTGGTATTTTATTCAAAAAGCAAGAAAAACAAAAGAAAATAAAATGACGCTCCAAGCGAAACACATATCATGTGGCGAATAAAAATATAGCTCCAAGTAAAGTTACCGATGAACGAAGACGAAAGAGGGGATGCCTTCCGGGGCATACCCAAGCTTAGGCTCTTGGTTGTCCTTGAATACTATCTTGGGGTTCCTTGGGCATCCCCAAGCTTAGGCTCTTGACACTCCTTATTCCATAGTCCGTCGAATCTTTACCCAAAACTTGAAAACTTCACAACACAAAACTTAACAGAAAACTCGTAAACTCCATTATTATAAGAAAATAAATCACCACTAAGGTACTGTTGTGAGCTCATTATTTATTTATATTGGTGTAATATCTACTGTATTCCAACTTCTCTATGGTTCATACCCTCCGATACTACTCATAGATTCACCAAAATAAGCAAACAACACATAAAAAACAAAATCTATCAAAAACAGAACAGTCTGTAGTAATCTGGATCAAACGTATACTTCTGGAACCCCAAAAATTCTAAAATAAATTTCTGGACATGAGGAATTTATCTATTAATCATATGCAAAAAAAATTAACTAAATAGAACTCTCCAATAAAAATGGCAGCAATTCTCGTGAGCGCTAAAGTTTCTGCTTTTTACAGCAAGATCAACAAGACTTTCCCCAAGTCTTCCCAACGGTTCTACTTGGCACAAACACTAATTAAAACATAAAAACTCAATCATAACAGAGGCTAGATGATTAATTTATTACTAAACAGTAACAAAAAGCAAGGAACAAAAATAAAGTTGGGTTGCCTCCCAACAAGCGCTATCGTTTAACGCCTCTAGCTAGGCATGATGATTTCAACGATGCTCACATAAAAGATAAGAATTGTAACATAAATAGAGCATCATGAAGAATATGACTCGAACATTTAAGTCTAACCCACTTCCTATGCATAGGGATTTTTTGAGAAAACAACTTATGGGAACAATAATCAACTAGCATAGGAAGGCAGAACAAGCATAACTTTAAAACTTTAAGCACATAGAGAGGAAACTTGATATTATTGCAATTCCTACAAGCATATATTCCTCCCTCATAATAATTTTCAGTAGCATCATGAATGAATTCAACAATATAACCAGCACCTAAAGCATTCTTTTCATGATCTACAAGCATAGAAATTTTATTACTCTCCACACAAGCAAAATTCTTCTCATGAATAATAATGGGAGCAGACTCAACAAAATAGTTATCATGTGAGGCATAATCCAATTGAAAACTAAAATCATGATGACAAGTTTCATGGATATCATTATTCTTTATACAATACAAGTCATCACAATAATCATCATAGATAGCAACTATGTTCTCATAATCAATTGGAACCTTTTCCGGAATAGTGGATTCATCACAAAATAAAGTCATGACCTCTCCAAATCCACTTTTATCAATATAATCATCATAAATAGGAGGCGTGCTTTCATCATAATACATTTTCTCATCAAAACTTGGGGGACAAAAATATCATATTGATCAAACATAGCTTCCCCAAGCGTGTGGCTTTGCATATCATTAGCATCATGGATATTCAAGGAATTCATACTAACAACATTGCAATCATGCTCATCATTCAAAGATTTAGTGCCAAACATTTTAATGCATTCTTCTTATAACACTTTGGCATAATTTTCCTTTCCATCATACTCACGAAAGAAATTAAAAAGATGAAGCGTATGAGGCAACCTCAATTCCATATTTTTTGTAGTTTTATTTTATAAACTAAACTAGTGCTAAAACAAGAAACAAAAATATTCGATTGCAAGATCTAAAGATATACCTTCAAGCGCTAACCTCCCTGGCAACGGCGCCAGAAAAGAGCTTGATGTCTGCTACACAACCTTCTTCTTGTAGACGTTGTTGGGCCTCCAAGTGCAGGGGTTTGTAGGACAGTAGCAAATTTCCATCAAGTGGATGACCTAAGGTTTATCAATCCGTAGGAGGCGTAGGATGAAGATGGTCTCTCTCAAACAACCCTGCTACCAAATAACAAAGAGTCTCTTGTGTCCCCAACGCACCTAATACAATGGTAAATTGTATAGGTGCACTAGTTCAGCGGAGAGATGGTGATACAAGTGGTATATGGATGGTAGATAAAGGTATTTGTAATCTGAAAATATAAAAACAGCAAGGTAACTAATGATAAAAGTGAGCACAAACGGTATTGCAATGCGTTGAAACAAGGCCTAGGGTTCATACTCTCACTAGTGCAAGTTCTCTCAACAATAATAACATAATTGGATCATATAACTATCCCTCAACATGCAACAAAGAGTCACTCCAAAGTCACTAATAGCGGAGAACAAACGAAGAGATTATGGTAGCGTACGAAACCACCTCAAAGTTATTCTTTCTGATCGATCTATTCAAGAGTCCGTACTAAAATAACATGAAGCTATTCTTTCGGTTCAATCTATCCTAGAGTTCGTACTAGAATAACACCTTTAAGACACAAATCAATCAAAACCCTAATGTCACCTAGATACTCCAATGTCACCTCAAGTATCCGCGGGTATGATTATACGATATGCATCACACAATCCCAGATTCATCTATTCAAACCAACACAAAGCACTTCAAAGAGTGCCCCAAAGTTTCTATCGGAGAGTCAAGACGAAAATGTGTGCCAACCCCTATGCATAGGTTCATGGGTGGAACCCGCAATTTGATCATCAAAACATACATCAAGTGAATCAATAGAAATAACCCATTGTCACCACGGTTATCCCATGCAAGACATACATTAAGTGTTCTCAAATCCTTAAAGACTCAATCCGATAAGATAACTTCAAAGGGAAAACTCAATCCATTACAAGAGAGTAGAGGGGGAGAAACATCATAAGATCCAACTATAATAGCAAAGCTCGCGATACATCAAGATCGTATCACCTTAAGAACACAAGAGAGAGAGAGAGAGAGAGATCAAACACATGGCTACTGGTACATACCCTCAGCCCCGAGGGTGAACTATTCCCTCCTCGTCATGGAGAGCACCGGGATGATGAAGATGGCCACCGGAGAGGGATTTCCCCCTCCGGCAGGGTGCCAGAACGGGTCTAGATTGGTTTTCGGTGGCTACGGAGGCTTCTGGCGGCGGAACTCCCGATCTATTCTGCTCCTCGAAGTTTTTAGGGTATACGGGTATATATAGGAGGAAGAAGTACATCGGTGGATCTTTGGGCTGTCCACAAGGCAAGGGGGCGCGCCTAGGGGGGTGGGCGTGCCCCCCCCCACCCTCGTGGGCAGCCCGGGACTCTCCTGGTCCATCTCTGATACTCCGTGGGCTTCTTCTAGTCCAAAAATAAGTTCCGTGAAGTTTTCGGTCAATTGGACTCCGTTTGATTTTCCTTTTCTGCGATACTCTAAAACAAGGAAAAAAACCGAAACTGGCACTGACACTGGGCTCTAGGTTAATAGGTTAGTCCCAAAAATCATATAAAATAGCATATAGATGTATATAAAACATCCAGGGTTGATAATATCATAGCATGGAGCAATCAAAAATTATAGATACATTGGCGACGTATCATTCATCACTATAAGCCTTGCAAGCAATGTGACTAATGAGTTAGTTGCGGGATGATGCATTACGAAACGAGTAAAGAGACTTGCCAGTAACGAGATTGAACTAGTTATGATGATACCGATGATCGAATCTCGGGCAAGTAACATACCGATGACAAAGGGAACAACGTATGTTGTTATGCGGTTTGACCGATAAAGATCTTCGTAGAATATGTAGGAGCCAATATGAGCATCCAGGTTCCGCTATTGGTTATTGATTGGATATTTGTCTCGGTAATGTCTACATAGTTCTCGAACCCGTAGGGTCCGCACGCTTAACGTTCGATAATGATTTGTATTATGAGATTCATGTTTTGATGAACCGAAGTTTGTTCGGAGTCCTGGATGAGATCACGGACATAACGAGGAGTCTCTAAATGGTTAAGAGGTAAAGATTCATATATTGGAAGGTTGCATTCGGACATCGGAATGGTTCCGAGTGGTTCGGGCATTTTTTTCGGAGTACGGGGAGGTTACCGAAACCCCCCGGGAGAAGTTATGGGCCTTATGGGCCATAAGAGGGAAGTACACCAGCCCACAAGCGGCTGGTGCGCCCCCCCCCCTTGGGCAGGAGGCCGATTTGGACTAGGAGAAGGGGGCGCCCCTCCCCCTTTCCTTCACCTTCTCCCTTCCCCCTTTCCTACTCTGTGTGGGAGGTGGAATCCTACTAGGACTAGGGAGTCCTAGTAGGACTCCACACCTTGGCGCGCCCCCTTAGGGCCGGCTGCCTCTCCCTCTCCGTGTGCGGTGCCCCCCTCCACAGTTACACACCTCAGTCATACCGTTGCAGTGCTTAGGCGAAGCCTTGTGTCGGTAACTTCATCATCACCGTCACCACGCCGTCGTGCTGACGGAACTCTCCCTCGGCCTCAACTGGATCAAGAGTTCGAGGGACGTCGCCGAGCTTAACGTGTGCAGATCGCGGAGGTGCTGTACGTTCGGCACTTGGATCGGTTGGACCGCGAAGATGTTCGACTACATCAACCGCGTTACTAAACACTTCCACTTTTGGTCTACGAGGGTACGTACACACACTCTCCCCTCTCCTTGCTATGCATCTCTTAGATAGATCTTGCGTGATCATAAGTAAAAAAATTGAAATACGGCGTTCCCCAACATTGCCCGGTCCATGGTTCTCTGCAATACCATCAAGCTTTGCCATCTCTGGGAAAAGGCGCATTGTTTTTCTTTTGTTGTTAAACTTGTATGTGAAGTTCATTTGGAGTGTCTATACATTGTTGTAACTGTGCTTTCCTAGCAGCTGATTCTTTCTCATATATTTTAGAATACCAATAACCTTCAATAATTCCAGTTTATTTCTATCCACATACATTATGTTTAATATAAGCTCTCAAACCCCCAATGTAATAGCTGAGAAATAAATTTTCAAATAGGAATGGATGATCTCTTTCAAAAACTGTCACACAATACTCAAAGTTGTCAATGTAGTTAGCCACAGTTGTTTTTTGTTGTATGTTCTTCAGTAGTTCCATGGCTTTATGTATTGACGCTTCAAAAAATATGTCTGCTAACATGTGCATAGTCGTTGCCCTTAATCATATTTTGATATTGTTGACAACATACATATAGGGAACTAATCATCTCTGTCAAGTGCATCTCAGGTTTATTTCCCAAAAGATAATAGTGCGGATCATGACTGACATGTTCAAGATGGTCAAAGTACGGAGAAACAAGACAAAAAAGCTCTGGCTCTTCTCATTTTCCTCTAGATATAGGGATCCCACACTATTAAGAGGGGGTCACTGGTTCTTGCAAAAGACTTGCTCAAAATCTAGGAAAACCTCTTGGTGGAGTTTTTACCCTAGTTGTGATGTTGGCCTCTGCCTTGTCTGGACGGCCGAAGGTTTCCGGACGACCGGCGCGTCACAGTTCTCTGGTTGTCCGTTGCTCACCGGAAATTCGGTGCCATGACACCAGTAAGAAATCCATGGATTTCTGATCCTTCCAGACGACCGGCTTTCGGACATCCGTGGGTGACCGGAAATCTGATGCCTCATCATAGAGCCGAAATGACGGATTTCCGATCCTCTCCGGACGACCGTGCACCGGACGTCCGACGTTCTTCGGACATTTGCACCTTGTGTTCCCAATTCTCTCTGCTGTTGCGCTGACCCATTCCAGTCTCCAGTGGTCGGACGTCCAGTCCTTCTTTTCTGTCCGGATGTCCAGTGTCCTTCGGACGTCCGGCAACTGCGCAACTTAAGTGATCTCCAACGGCCATTTTCTCACTAGGACTATATATATCTTTCTCCCACCCCGAGTGAGAGTTGTCCAACGCAGTAAAAAGATTCTAAGAACACTTTTCTCTCGCACTCTCTCTTGATTTCACCAAATCCTAGATCCCGAGTGCATTTGTGAGAATTCTTGAGTGTTGTTCCAATCAAAAGATAGATCGTTCCTCTCTCCTCCTCCCAACCAAAGGAATTCATGATTTGAGCAAGTTTTGAGTGGTACCCTTGATCTTCTTGCTCTTGGGGGTTGGAGACTCCTAGGCGGTAGGAGTTCTTCGGTGAGTTCCACGGTGGGCGCCAACTGTCGGGGCGAAGGCATTTCCACGCCATGGCAAGGGGCACGCACCCGGCGAGGAGAATTGAAAAGGCCAGGGCGGCTCATTCGCAGCGGCTTAAGGTCAATTTGGAGCAGTGGAGTTGACAGTAGGTTTAGATAGTGGCTCGAAGCCGTGAGGCAGGGATGCCGGGCCACGACAGATGCAGGTGGAGAGGCGGTTCACCGCGGTGGGACAGAACAGCTCACCACGAAGAGAACAGCAATAGCGACTCGATGGGTTGGCCGCTAATCTTACAGCAGCGTAATCGCTTGGCTCAGAGGTTTCTGCAACATCAAGGAGCAGACCAGGCTGTGTGCACATGAAGATGTATCTCTGATCAAGGACGGACAGAAATAGAGTTCAGTTATAGATTCAGTTGTGCTCCTGCTGTAAGTGGACATGTACTTGGATCCGAACCGAGCCACCGCGGGGTGAGAACGGCACCATGACGGCTGCAGTAGCAACACCGACGAGGCGAAACCCAGTAGCAGCGGCAGTGTCGGCCACGGCGGCTCATGGCAGTAGCGAAGTCCATGGGGCAGAGGTAGAACCGGGGGCCGCGGGCGAACCGGTGTTGGAGTACAGTGATGACCCACAAGTATAGGGGATCTATCGTAGTCCTTTCGATAAGTAAGAGTGTCGAACCCAACAAGGAGCAGAAGGAAATGATAAGCGGTTTTCAGCAAGGTATTCTCTGCAAGTACTGAAATAAGTGGTAACAGATAGTTTTGTGATAAGATAATTTGTAACGAGCAACAAGTAACAAAAGTAAATAAAGTGCAGCAAGGTGGCCCAGTCCTTTTTGTAGCAAAGGACAAGCCTGGACAAACTCTTATATAAGGAAAAGCGCTCCCGAGGACACATGGGAATATCATCAAGCTAGTTTTCATCACGTTCATATGATTCGCGTTCGGTACTTTGATAATTTGACATGTGGGTGGACCGGTTCTTGCGTGTTGTTCTTACTTGAACAAGCATCCCACTTATGATTAACCTCTATTGCAAGCATCCGCAACTACAACAAAAGTATTAAGGTAAACCTAACCATAGCATGAAACATATGGATCCAAATCAGCCCCTTACGAAGCAACGCATAAACTAGGGTTTAAGCTTATGTCACTCTAGCAACCCATCATCTACTTATTACTTCCCAATGCCTTCCTCTAGGCCCAAATAATGGTGAAGTGTTATGTACTCGACGTTCACATAACACCACTAGAGGCTAGACAACATACATCTCATCAAAATATCAAACGAATACCAAATTCACATGACTACTAATAGCAAGACTTCTCCCTTGTTCTCAGGAACAAACGTAACTACTCACAAAGCATATTCATGTTCATAATCAGAGGGGTAATAATATGCATAAAGGATCTGAACATATGATCTTCCACCAATTAAACCAACTAGCATCAACTACAAGGAGTAATTAACACTACTAGCAACCTACTAGCACCAATCCCGGACTTGGAGACAAGAATTGGATACAAGAGATGAACTAGGGTTTTGAGATGAGATGGTGCTCATGAAGATGTTGATGGAGATTGCCATCTCCCGATGAGAGGAGCGTTGGTGATGACGATGGCGATGATTTCCCCCTCCGAGAGAGAAGTTTCCCCGGCAGAACAGCTCTACCGGAGCCCTAGATTCGTTCCGCCTCGTGGCGGCGGAGTTTCATCCCGAAAGGTTGCTTCTGGTTTTTTTCTTGATGAAAGACTTCATATAGCAGAAGATGGTCATCTGAGAGCCACCAGGGGGCCCACGAGGTAGGGGGCACCCCCCCCCCCACCCTCATGGACAGGGTGTGGGCCCCCTGGTCTTCATCTTTGGCGGGGATTTTTCATTATTTATTATAAGGTATTCCGTGGAGTTTCAGGACTTTTGGAGTTGTGCAGAATAGGTCTCTAATATTTGCTCCTTTTCCAGCCCAGAATTCCAGCTGTCGGCATTCTCCCTCCTTATGTAAACCTTATAAAATAAGAGAGAATAGCCATAAGTATTGTGACATAATGTGAAATAACAGCCCATAATGCAATAAATATCGATATAAAAGCATGATGCAAAATGGACGTATCAACTCCCCCAAGCTTAGACCTCGCTTGTCCTCAAGTGAAAGCCGATAACAATAAATGTGTCCCCATGTTTAGAGGTAGAGGCGTCGATAAAAATAAAATACGGACATGAAGGCATCATGATTATTCTCATAACAGCAACATATATAGATATTTTCATATGATTACTTATGTTCAAGTGATGATCTATTCACAATGCAAAATTATGAATCAGAAACCTTATTGAGAACCAAAAAACTATAACCTCAGTCATTGAAGCAATTGCAATTTATCATAACATCAGAAAGAGTCTATGTCAGAGCTAAAAAGCAAGTCCACATACTCAACTATCATCTAGTCCTTCATAATTGCTAACACTCACGCAATACTTGTGGTTACGGAGTTTTAATCGGAAACAGAGAAAGATAGGGGCTTATAGTTTCGCCCCACAACCTTTTACCTCGAGGGTAATGTCAACAATAATAACTCATGCTCCCCTACATCCAATTAGATATATATATATCAGGTTCTTTCCAACATGCTGGGCTTGCCAAAGGATAAAATGAAAAAGGGAGAGGTGAAGATCACCATGACACTTGCATAAGGTAGAAGATAATAATAAAAGATAGGCCCTTCGCAGAGGGAAGCAGAGGTTGCCATGCGCTTTTATGGTTGGATGCACAAAATCTTAATGCGAAAGAACGTCACTTTATATTGCCCCTTGTGATATGAACCTTTATTATGCAGTTCGTCGCTTTTATTACTTCCACATCACAAGATCGTATAGAGCTTATTTCTCCCACACTAATCATACATATTTAGAGCAATTTTTATTGCTTTGCACCGATGACAACTTACTTGAAGGATCTTACTCAATCCATAGGTAGATATGGTGGACTCTCATGGCAAAACTGGTTTAAGGGTATTTGGAAGCACAAGTAGTATCTCTACTTGGTGCTGAGAATTTGGCTAGCATGAGGGGGAAAGGCAAGCTCAACATGTTGGATGATCCATGACAACATACTTTATCTCATATATAATAAAACATAACCCATTACGTTGTCTTCCTTGTCCAACATCAACTCTTTAGCATGTCATATTTTGATGAGTGCTCCCAATCATAAAAGATGTCAATAATAGTATATTTATATGTGAAACCTCTCTTTGCTTATTACTTCCTATTGATTGCAACGATGACCAAAGCTATGTCTGCCAACTCCCAACAACTTTTAATCGTCACACTCTTTCTATGTGAAGTCATTACTATCAATAAGATGATCTCTTGTTTCTTCTTATTCTTTTTCTCTTTTCTTTTATTCACCCAAGATCATAGCAAGAAAATCAAGCCCTTGACTCAACACTAATCTTTATTATATAACTCATGGACTCGATTACATAGAGATCATAAGGCAAAACTCAAAACTAGATCATGCCATAAACTTTATTCTACTAGATCAAAATACTACAAATAGGATCGAACTAAGGAAAACGGTAAAGATAGGAGTTGTGATTGTGATACGATACCGGGGCACCTCCCCCAAGCTTGGTTGTTGCCAAGGGGAGTGCCCATACCCATGTGATTATATCTCCTTGGTTGGTGAAGAAGGTGGAGGTGTTGTTGACTTAGTTGATGGCATAGACTTCTCCCTTAATTTATGCTTGAGGATGGCATTTTGGTCCCTCAGATCATCAATCTCCCACTCCAGGGTTAATATCTTTTTGCATAGGTCCTGCTTATTTTCCTGCAAGAGACGAAAAGGGATAAACTCGAATTTTGATTTCTTTACCCTATCAGGGAGACTTGACCTTTTGAACTCCACGTGCATATCCCCAGGTTGAGGTAATGGGGCTTCATCTTCATTTGAGCTCGTCTCCTCCTTCCCATTGGGTTCATAGTCCTATTCTTCCTCCGTGGTCCAACCATCATGCTCCACATCTCCATAGACCTTAGGATTAGCTAAGTAATCATCCACATAGCTTTCTCCTTCCGAATCCTGGGAAGACATGTTGATCTAATCTGCAGCGGGACAGCTCGAAACAAAAACAGTGGATAATTGTGTGATACGGGAGTCAAAACCTTTGGGAGAATATATAGTGAATTTTTACTGACCAAAATACGTATCGTGCAAGAAAACAGAGTCCGGAAGGCACACGACGTGCTCACGAGGTAGGGGGGCGCGCCCTCCACCCTCGTGGGGCCCTCGTGTCCTTCCCGGACTGCTACTTAATTTTCTATTTTTCTAAATATTCCAAAACGGAGAAATATTTCCTTAAAAACTATTTTGGAATTGGTTTACTTACCGTACCACATACCTATTCCTTTTTGGAGTCTGAAACGTTCTGGAAAGTATCCCTTATGTATTCCTCCGGGGTTACGGTTTCAATAATATTGGTTTCAACATTTATGGGATTACCTGAGATATAATGTTTGATTCTTTGACCGTTTACCACCTTCGGATTTGTGCCTTCGAAGTTGTTGATTTTTATGGCACCGGAACGATAGACCTCCTCGATAACATAGGGGCCTTCCCATTTAGAGAGAAGTTTTCCTGCAAAAAATCTTATATGAGAGTTGTATAGCAATACATAATCACCTACATTAAAGTCACGCTTTTGTATCCTTTTGGCATGCCATCTTTTAACCTTTTCTTTAAACAACTTGGCATTTTCATAAGCTTGGGTTCTCCATTCATCAAGTGAGCTAATATCAAATAACCTCTTTTCACCGGCAAGTTTGAAATCATAGTTGAGCTCTTTAATAGCCCAATATGCCTTATGTTCTAGTTTGAGAGGTAAGTGACATGCTTTTCCATATACCATTTTATATGGAGACATACCCATGGGATTTTTATATGCAGTTCTATAGGCCCATAATGCATCATCAAGTTTCTTGGACCAATTCTTTCTAGACCTATTGACAGTCTTTTGCAAAATTAATTTGAGTTCTCTATTACTCAATTCTACTTGACCACTAGACTGTGGGTGATACGGAGATGCAATTCTATGATTGACATCATATTTAGCAAGCATTTTACGGAAAGCACCATGAATAAAATGTGAACCACCATCAGTCATTAAATATCTAGTGACTCCAAACCTCGGAAAAGTAACTTCTTTGAGCATTTTAA
Organism: Triticum urartu; assembly: GCF_003073215.2. Lineage (NCBI taxonomy): Eukaryota > Viridiplantae > Streptophyta > Magnoliopsida > Poales > Poaceae > Triticum > Triticum urartu. Next base: position 580,441,361 of record NC_053026.1, on the reverse strand, counting down.
TAGAAGTGTTATGATCAGCACTACTAGTTGGAATAGCTTCTACCCACTTAGTAACGTAATCAACAGCAACTAAAATATGTGTATATCCATTAGAGGCAGGAAAATGTCCCATATAATCAAAGCCCCAAACATCAAACGGTTCAATAACAAGTGAATAATTCATAGGCATTTCTTGACGTCTACTAATATTACCAATTCTTTGACATTCATCACAAGATAGGACAAACTTACGGGCATCCTTGAAGAGAGTAGGCCAATAAAAACCGGATTGCAATACCTTATGTGCAGTTCTATCTCCCGCATGGTGTCCTCCATAAGTTTTGGAGTGGCACTTGCGTAGGATCTGTTCCTGTTCATGCTCAGGTACACAACGTCTAATAATACCATCTACTCCTTCTTTATAAAGATGTGGGTCATCCCAAAAGTTATGTCTCAAATCATAGAAGAACATTTTCTTTTGTTGGTATGTTAAGCTAGGTGGTATGAATTTAGCAACAATGTAATTAGCATAATCAGCATACCAAGGAGTACTACGAGAAGTACTTATGACATTTAATTGTTCATCAGAAAAGCTATCATCAATAGGTAGTGGGTCATCAAGAACATTCTCTAACCTAGATAAGTTGTTTGCAACGGGGTTCTCAGCTCCTCTTCTATCAACAATATGCAAATCAAATTCTTGTAGCAAGAGAACCCATCTAATAAGTCTAGGTTTAGCATATTTCTTCTCCATAAGATATTTAATAGCAGCATGATCAGTGTGGATAGTTACTTTAGAATCAACAATATAAGGTCTGAACTTATCACAAGCAAAAACAACTGCTAAAAGTTCTTTTTCAGTAGTAGAATAATTTCTTTGAGCATTGTCTAGAGTCTTACTAGCATAATGGATAACATTTAATTTCTTATCAACTCTTTGCCCTAGAACAGCACCTACAGCATAATCGCTAGCATCACACATAGTTTCAAAGGGTAAATTCCAATCAGGTGGCTAAACAATAGGTGCAGAGACTAATGTTTTCTTAAGTATTTCAAATGCTTCTACACAATCATCATCAAAGACAAATGGTATATCTTTTTGTAATAAATTAGTCAGAGGCCGAGAAATTTTTGAGAAGTCCTTAATGAATCTCCTATAAAATCCGACATGACCAAGGAAACTTCTTATACCTTTGACATCCTTCGGACACGGCATCTTTTCAATAGCATCAACCTTGGCTTTATCAACTTCAATACCTCTTTCAGAAACTTTATGCCCCAAGACAATACCTTCATTAACCATAAAGTGGCACTTTTCCCGATTCAAGACAAGATTAGTTTCTTCACATCTCTGCAAAACTCGATCAAGATTGCTCAAGCAATCATCAAAAGAAGATCCATAGATGGAAAAGTCGTCCATGAAAACCTCACAAATCTTTTCACAAAAGTCAGAGAATATAGCCATCATGCATCTTTGAAAGGTAGTAGGTGCATTACATAAACCAAAAGGCATACGTCTATAAGCAAAAGTACCAAAGGGGCATGTAAAAGTAGTCTTTGATTGATCTTTAGCCGACACAGGTATTTGAGAGAAACCAGAATAACCATCTAGAAAGCAGTAGTGTGTATGTTTGCATAATCTTTCTAGCATTTGATCGATAAAAGGTAAGGGGTAATGATCTTTCTTAGTAGCCTTATTTAATTTGCGGAAATCAATTACCATCCTATAACCTGTAATAATTCTTTGTGGAATCAATTCATCTTTATCATTAGGAACAACAGTAATACCTCCCTTCTTAGGGACACAATGAACAGGACTTACCCACTGACTATCAGCAACGGGATAAATTATACCTGCCTCCAGAAGCTTTAGTATTTCTTTTCTTACCACTTCTTTCATTTTAGGATTCAGACGTCGTTGAGGATCACAAACTGGTTTGGCATCTGCTTCCAAATTTATTTTATGTTGACATAGAGTGAGACTAATGCCCTTAAGATCATCAAGAGTACATCCAATAGCAGCACGGTGCTTCTTCAGAGTTTTCAATAATCTTTCTTCTTCATGCACTAAAAGGTTAGCACTAATAATAACATGATATATCTTCTTTTCATCAAGATGAGCATATTTAAGATTATCAGGCAACGGTTTAAGCTCAAACACGGGATCACCCTTAGGTGGAGGGGGATCCCCTAGGATTTCAACAGGCAAATTGTGTTTCAAAATAGGTTCCTATTTAAAGAATACTTCATCTATTTCCCTTCTTTCATTCATAAACATATCATTCTCATGGTCTAGCAAATATTGTTCTAAAGGATCACTAGGAGGTACGGCAATAGAAGCAAGACCAACAATTTCATCCTTAGTAGGCAATTCTTCTTCACGATGTTGTTTACTAAATTTAGAGAAATTAAATTCATGAGTCATATCATCTAAGCCGACAATAACAACATCCCTTGTGCAATCTATGGTAGCATTAACAGTATTCAAGAAGGGTCTACCAAATATAATGGGACAAAAGCTATCTTGTGGGGAACCAAGAACAAGAAAATCAGCAGGATATTTAGTTTTCCCACACAAGACTTCAACATCTCTAATAATTCCCATTGGTGAAATAGTATCTCTATTAGCAAGTTTAATAGTGACATCAATTTCTTCTAACTCAATAGGTGCAATGTCATGCATAATTTCTTTGTATAAGTCAATAGGTAGTGCACTAGCACTAGCACCCATATCACATAAGCCATGATAACAATGATCTCCTATTTTAACAGAAATAACAGGCATGCCTACCACAGGTCTAGGTTTATCTGTATCACAGGGTTTAGCAATTCTAGCAGTTTCATTACAGAAGTAAATAACATGCCCATCTATATTATCACACAAGAGATCTTTAACAATAGCAATATTAGGTTCAACTTTAACTTGCTCAGGAGGTGTATATGTTTTAATATCGCTTTTATGAACCACAGTTGAAGCTTTAGCATGATCCTTTATCCTAACAGGGAAAGGTGGTTTCTCAACATAACAAGTAGGAACAATAGGATCATTATAAGTGACAGTCTTTTCTTCAACTTTAATTGGTGCAGCTACTTTTACTTCTATGGGAGGATGATATTTAAACCACTTATCCTTAGAGAGATCAACATAAGTAGCAAAAGATTCACAGAAAGAGGCTACTATCTCAGAATCAAGTCCATATTTAGTGCTAAATTTACGAAAAATATTGGTATCCATAAAAGATTTAACACAATCAAAACTAGGTGTCGTACCTGACTCCTTACCATTGTCAAGGTCTCAATCTTTAGAGTTGCGTTTAATTCTATCAAATAAAATCCATCTAAATCCAACAGTCTTCATCATAAAAGAGCCAGCACAAGAAGTATCGAGCATGGTGCGATTATTTTCAGAAAGCCGAGCATAAAAATTTTGAAGAATTGTTTCTCTTGGGAGCTCATGATTGGGGCATGAATATAACATTGATTTAAGCCTCCCCCAAGCTTGAGCGATGCTTTCTCCTTTGCGAGGCCAAAAATTATATATATAATTGCGATCACGATGAACAAGATGCATAGGGTAACACTTTTGATGAAATTCCAATTTCAATCTTCTATAGTTCCATGATCTCGTATCATCACATAGCCTATACCATGTCAATGCGTCTCCCTTCAAAGATAAAGGACCTTCTTCTTAGCAACATCATCGGGTATACCTGCAAGCTTAAATAATCCACAAACTTCATCCACATATATTAGGTATTCATCAGGATGCTTTGTTCCATCTCCTATAAAAGGATTAGCTAGCAGTTTTTCTATCATACCCGAAGGATACTCATAAGGAATTTCATTTTCAATAGGTTCAGTAGGTTGAGGAGAAACTCTTTGCTCTACTGGTCGGGGTGAAGATACCCCGAACAAGCCCCTCAGAGGATTACTTTCCATAGTAACAAGTGACAGTAAATTTCAGCACACTATATAAATTTTTCCTTACCAAATTCCACCTACCAAAGGCGCTTCACTCCCCGGCAACAGCGCTAGAAAAGAGTCTTGATGACCCACAAGTATAGGGGATCTATAGTAGTCCTTTTGATAAGTAAGAGTGTCAAACCCAACGAGGAGCAGAAGGAAATGATAAGCGGTTTTCAGCAAGGTATTCTCTGCAAGTACTGAAATAAGTGGTAACAGATAGTTTTGTGATAAGATAATTTGTAACAAGCAACAAGTAACAAAGTTAAATAAAGTGCAAAAAGGTGGCCCAATCCTTTTTGTAGCAAAGGACAAGCCTGGACAAACTCTTATATAAGGAAAAGCGCTCCCGAGGACACATGGGAATATCGTCAAGCTAGTTTTCATCACGTTCATATGATTCGCGTTCAGTACTTTGATAATTTGACATGAAACATATGGATCCAAATCAGCCCCTTACGAAGCAACGCATAAACTAGGGTTTAAGCTTTTGTCACTCTAGCAACCCATCATATACTTATTACTTCCCAATGCCTTCCTCTAGGCCCAAATAATGGTGAAGTGTTATGTAGTCGACGTTCACATAACACCACTAGAGGCTAGACAACATACATCTCATCAAAATATCGAACGAAAACCAAATTCACATGACTACTAATAGCAAGACTTCTCCCTTGTCCTCAGAAACAAAAATAACTACTCACAAAGCATATTCATGTTCATAATCAGAGGGGTAATAATATGCATAAAGGATCTGAACATATGATCTTCCACCAATTAAACCAACTAGCATCAACTACAAGGAGTAATTAACACTACTAGCAACCTACTAGCACCAATCCCGTACTTGGAGACAAGAATTGGATACAAGAGATGAACTAGGGTTTTGATATGAGATGGTGCTGATGAAGATGTTGATGGAGATTGCCCTCTCCCGATGAGAGGAGCGTTGGTGATGACGATGGCGATGATTTCCCCCTCTGGGAGAGAAGTTTCCCCGGCAGAACAGCTCTGCCGGAGCCCTAGATTGGTTCCGCCAAGGTTCCGCCTCGTGGCGGCGGAGGTTCGTCCCGAAAGGTTGCTTCTGGTTTTTTTCTCGACAAAAGACTTCATATAGCAAAAGATGGTCATCGGAGAGCCACCAGGAGGCCCACGAGGTAGGGGCGCGCCCTAGGGGGGCGCGCCCTGGGGGGGCGCCCCCCACCCTCGTGGACAGGGTGTGGGCCCCTGGTCTTCATCTTTGGCGAGGATTTTTCATTATTTATTATAAGGTATTCCGTGGAGTTTCAGGACTTTTGGAGTTGTGCAGAATAGGTCTCTAATATTTGCTCCTTTTCCAGCCCAGAATTCCGGCTGCCGGCATTCTCCCTCCTTATGTAAACCTTATAAAATAAGAGAGAATAGCCATAAGTATTGTGACATAATGTGAAATAACAGCCCATAATGCAATAAATATCGATATAAAAGCATGATGCAAAATGGACGTATCATACAGCAGCCAACGTGCACCGGCGGGTTGATGGCACGGACGAAACAGGCGGGTCTTTCAGCATCTTCGAAGCAGCCGTGGCAACTTGGATGGCGCGGATGAGGCCAGGTCATCTTGAGACAGAGACCAGTGATGGCGGACCCTGGCAGAGGCACAGTCAGGCCAGGGTGACGACTCGCATGTGACAGGCGGCAGGTGTTGCGATTGTGGATACCCACTGGGCTTGCATCGACGCTTCTGGTCGCATGTCTTCGTCATAAGTAGTAATTGAAGATTAAACAATTTGATGGGTAGCTTCACATCACGTAATACTAGTTGGAGGTACGTACTTCCTCCGTCTAGGTGCATAGGTCATCTTACGAAAAACAAATATTCCCAAAAGTCCTAGGCACATTACATTAAATCTCGTTCTCGTTTCCCTCCCAGCCTCGTATTGCTACACACCTAGGGAGAAAGAGGAGGCGCCCAGAGGAGAACGGCCACTACATGCATCCCTACTGGGGTTTGATTAGGCAAGAGATTGATGATTGTTTTGCATGCACTGACGTATTCAATGCAGATTTTACTTTTGTTTTAAACCAGCACTGTGATTGGAAGTTTCCTAGCTTGTCGTGCTCGTACTCATCCAATCACAATCCACCTAGGTCGCGCTGCTCTTCCTAATGTGACTTACTCACCTAGACGGAGGGAGTAGTATTTTTCCTTTGGTTTCCCCGCCATGAAGTAGTAGCAGCCACGTATGCGGAGACGCCTCGGGACTTGATGGTGCAGGAAAATTGTTTTTAAATGGTTCGGATGTGGCTGCAATTATCTTGCGCAGGCGCGCAGAACCAGATCAATCTCCAACACTAGGTACCCAAGAGGATCACGTTTGGAGACTGTAGATAATCAATACAACTCCAAGTTGATATCAGTCTCAGACACATCTTTGACTGAATTCTGCAACAGCGCAACAACGGAATTTCGATCTTCGGTCGGATTCGACGGATCACCAAATGGCGCGTGCGGCAGCATACGTGTGCGTGTCTGTCTCACGCGTAGTTTCTTTCCAAAAACTAACAACGAGGATACGACCTGTAGCGACTCAGCGGCCGCGTATGAGTTATTGCAGTGGAAAACTTTTGTCCGTCCGGCTTCGAACGGCGATATGGTGAAAATCGCTCCAGATTCAATGGATCGTCCAGTCACGATGGCGCACACTACAACCCTAATTTTCTCTTTGACCGAAAATCTTGTATATGTTGCTTTGATTGTTCGTCAGTGATAATGTCTTTTGCGCCGGCTCTTTTTCACCCAACACATCACGAGCTTCTCGATCCCTGAGATAGATACCTCCAAGAACTCAACACCACCATGCGCAGGCCCCACGATGGGCGCCAACTGTGGGGGAATTGTCACGGCAGATGTCCTAGTGTGAGGATTTAGTCGTGAGGCCAACGCATCTATGCGGTAGCTTGAAGGGGTTGGTCGGAATCAAGAGATGCGAGGCGGATCAACACAAAGACAAGGATTTAGACAGCTTCAGGCCCCGGGAAACACTATCCGGTAATAACCCTACATGCTCTTTGTGGCTAGGTCTCATTATGCTCATGAGGGAGTCGCCGGTAAACCGGCTCTTTGTGTCTAGCCCTAGAGATTATTTCTTCTTGCTTTTCCTTCTTGGGGAGCCTTGCCCCTCCTTATATAAATTGAAGGGGCCGGCTTACATGTAGAGTCCTAGTAGGATTAGGACTAGTCTCTTTTCTATTACAAGACGGATAGCAATCCAGGGCTTATTCAAATTGTTTAAGTCAGCCTGCTGGGCCACCTCCCATGATGGGCCACGGCCTACCTCCATGAGAATACCCGTGTCCCATATCCACGACACTCTAGAAAGTTTGTGAGGGTTTGGAGACCACTCCAAGGTCTACCACTAGTTGTTGATAATCGCCTTTGTGGTGATATCTCAAAGAGAGAATAGGGTGAGCCTTCGTGGCGTTGGTGTGCCTTCGTGGTGACATCTACCTCCCTAAACGGTGACGTAGCTTCGCTCCAATGAAGTGAACATTAGCATACATCCTCGTCTCTCGGAGTTGCGGTTATTCCTAACCCTAGCTCCCTACTTGTGATTACTTGACTCTTAGTCTTTACTTGTCTTTATATTGTGCATGCTTATTCATTTCTTGTAGTACTTGGTCACCTTGCTTAGCTCATTGTATCATCTTTGCAATTGTTAGGCTTACCTTCATATTCCACATTTTAGCCTAAAATTGCTAAGTAAGAACTAAAATTTGTAATTGTACCTATTCACCCCCCCCTCTGTCCGTGTCAAAACCGGCGGATCTCGGGTAGGGGGTCCCGAACTGTGCGTCTAGGATCGATGGTAACAGGAGACATGGGACACAATGTTTACCCAGGTTCGGGCCCTCTCTATGGAGGTAATACCCTACGTCCTGCTTGATTGATATTGATGAATATGGGTGTTACAAGAGTTGATCTACCACGAGATCGTGATGGCTAAACCCTAGAAGCCTAACCTATATGAATATGGTAATGAATATATCCTTTCTGGACTATCCCCTCTGGTTTATATAGACACCGAGGGGATCTAGGGTTTGCATAGAGTCGGTTACATAAGAAGGAATCTTCATAGTCGGTCGCCAAGCTTGCCTTCCACGCCAAGGAGAGTCCAATCCGGACATAGGTACAGTCTTCGGTCTTCATGTCTTCACAGCCCATTAGTTCGTCCCATGGATAACAGGCCGGACGCCCGAGGACCCCTTAGTCCAGGACTCCCTTAGTAGCCCCTGAACCTGGCTTCAATGACGAGGAGTTCGGCACGCAGATTGTCTTCGGCATTGCAAGGCGGGTTCCTTTTTATCCGAACTTCAAGATATTCTTCGGATGCGATGATAGTATCCGGACCTGTCACACACATCATACATAACCGTAGAGAGAATATATATTTTTACACGAGTCTAATCCACTGACAGCTTTTACAATATGACATCACGTCTGTCCAGTCATAATTCCCGTTTTTTTGTCTGCCGCTCCACGTTTCGAGATGCAGTTGCCATTGGCATGTTGTAACATCCCAAATTTTCAATTTGGAATGTTATACATTAGATCATCAATGCATATCATATTTCTTTTGCATTCTGGTTGATCCTAGAAATTCTACGCAACTCAATGACCCACGAAGAGAGTTGGGGATTTCGTTATTTTCATATTTGAGTTCTCTCAAATTTTGAGAATAGGATCATTTGATTTTATTTATTTTATCATCAATTATTTCTATTACAAAACTATGAGAGAGGGAATAAAATGACTTTCCCAAAATAAAGAAATATTGAGGATTTAATAATAAAATCAAATAGGATTTTTTCCGGAGTTTTTCGGTGTTTTATTTGAATTTAGGAAAAATGTGTGTTTTTCAAAATTGCATTTAGGTCCCAAATAAATGTTCACCTTGTGAGGCTTGATTTTAGAAGCCCATGAAAATTTATTTCGGAATTTTTGGAGTCCGTTTAGTATTTCTTTTTATTACTTTTTCTTCCGAGCGGAATATTTATAAAAAAACGCGCCGCGCGCCGACTGGGCCAAGGCCCAGCCGACGGCCCACCCCGCCGCCTGCCGTCTCCCTCCAGGAGACTGGAGCCGCCGCCGCCGCACGAGTCCGCCTCGGACCCGCCCCGCCGTGGCCCCTTCCCCAAGGCAGCACACCCCCCTCCTTAAATACCGGACCCCCCCTGCCGCCCCTCACCTCACCCCACCCCGCCCGAGCCGCCCGACGCCGTAGCCGCCCGTGCCGCCGCCGCCCGCCGCCTCCTGTCGCCGCGCCGCACCCTGCTGACCCGCCGGAGCCCCGCCCCGCCCGCCGGTGTGCCTCGCCGGAGGTATAGCCGCCGCCGTTCGGTTTTAAAAAAAACGCCTCGGTTTATTCTTTTTCCCTCTGGTTTATTTAATTAGTGAACGTTCACCGATCCGTTCGTTTTAGCGAACGTGTTCACCGGTTAGTTTCTGTTAACGAACGTCCGTTCGACTAACTGTTCGTCAGTTTTCTTTTTCTCAGATTAAATCCGCGATTTATCTGATCGCGATTCCTGATCCGATTTTCGTTTTAGTTTAACTTTTCGCTCGTTTATCGGAATCAGGTGATTCAAGCGCCTAGAGTTTCGTCTCGAAACCCTCTATCCGTTTAACCAACTTAAACAAGATTTTGCTACTGTAAAATTTGCCCTAGATCCAGATTACTAGAATGAAGTTGTTTTCTTTCGCCGTTTGACTTTCGTTGCTTCGTTCGATTTAATTCTTTTGCCAACCGGAGTTCTTAAGTTGAACCTTCTGGTTAGATCTCTTATTTGAGTTTTACCTGTGCATTAGATGAGTACTTATTGTATGTTCATTTGTTTGTTTGCGATAGAGTATCCGGAGTGCGCCGCCTGTTACTTCGAATCGCTAGGTTTCCCGGATCATCAGCAAGGCAAGTAACACTTTGATCATACCTTCTCTACTACCCAGTTTTATTGCATTAGATCAATCCTCACACATTGCATGATTAGGATCTAATTAAATTGTGGGATGGGAAGTAGATGAGGTAGTACCTATTACCTGTTTATTTTCAAACCTTTGGGAGTTACTTCTACGTTTGCTTATTATGCCATGCTATGCTAGTAGACGTGGATTGGGTGAGTGAAATCCATGACAGATGTGAGATTGTTAATTAATGGTTTATCTAAGGTGGCAACTTAAACACACATCTGGGTGGATTGAGGCACCTGGGTATTCCAGGACTTTCCTGTTTTCTTTTGGACCGCCACCTAGGCTCAAAGGGATCATAAGACTATTCATACTAGAAACTTCTGTGTGCAGCCACAAGCTATTATGGGCTCTAGCATAGTTGACTAAGTTGTGCAAACTCTTACAGTGGTAGACTAGCAGATGTAGGGGATGTAGGTGGTACAGTCTACCCGATCGTAAGGTGCTAGCGCTTCTGAAAGACTATGTCTCGGTCATCCGTCTTCTCAAACACCATGTAGTGCGAGAAACCAAACGGAGGCAATCGAGTCTTGTGGGGAAAAGTGCGCAAACCTCTGCAGAGTGTAACAAACTAATCATGATTAGCCGTGTCCCCGGTTATGGACATCTTGAGTATCTAGTACCTGGATTATCATGTGAATCTCAACACGTTACTCTAAATTAATTTTGTTGGCTTATGTTTAATGATGATGCTTAATTGGGATTGAGAATGCTGTCAACCATTCTCAATGTTCAACAACTACCATGATAGTTAAATAAATTTATTCCTTTGAAGTAGGGAAAAATTGGCTTTACGCAAAACTATAACCATAGAGCTTTCCACCAGCCAAATATGCATATAGTATAGTTGTTTCATTCCATTACTCTCTATGTGTTACCTTGCCAGCATATTCCATGTGCCGACCCGTTTTCGGGCTGCAACGTTAATGTTGCAGACTTTTCAGACGACGATTAAGGAGTTTTTGGGTCGTGGTTCTATACTCAGTGATGCCGTTGGAGTTGATGGACTCACTTATCTTCCAAGCCTTCCGCTGTTATCGTTATTAGATGGCCTTAAGCCATATTTATTGTAATAAGTTCTCTTATGAGACACTCGATGTAATAAGTGTGTGATTTCTACTCTGCTATAAATCCTCCGAGTACTGTGTGGTGTCAGCATTACTGATCCAGGGATGACACCGGAGCACAGAGATCAGACTGTTTGAGGTCTGGTCGCTACACATGTCTTGTCGAAGCAGAGATCGTGCCCCCTTCTTACGGGATTCTCATCAATACGGGTGTGGGTAACCCAACCATGCCGTTTATACAGCCCTTGGGAATAGGCGAATCTTAAGGCGAGTGAGGAGGCGTTCAATATTCGTTGCCTTTATAAGGGGATAAGGATTCCCTCTTCCTCCCTCACGCCCTCTCTCTGTCTCCGCCTTCCAATCTCGAGCTCCAATGCCCAAGTTCTCATCTCCTTCAAGCAACCATGTCCGGATCCGGAGGTCAGGGCATGTGGATGGTCTCCTCCGTCAAGGAGGAGAACTTACGGAGCTTCGGGCGGCTGGATACTTGGCGAAGGAGATAACTCACCACCTGCCGGCCGAGGGACAAGTCGTCCCCACACCGAAGCCCACCGAGAGGATGGTGTTCCTCCCCCATTTCTTCCGTGGGCTAGGGTTTCCACTCCACCCTTTCGTCCACGGGCTGATGTATTATTACGGGATAGATTTTCATGATTTGTCCATGAATCCCTTTCTCAACATCTCGGCGTTCATCGTCATGTGTGAGGCCTTCCTCCGCATCCAACCCCACTTCGGGCTGTGGCTCAAAGTCTTCAATGTGAAGCCGAAGGTGGTAGACCGCCAGCACACGGAGTGCGGTGGAGCTATGGTGAGCAAGTTGTCCAACGTATCCTGGCCCAAAGGCACTTTTGTGGACACAGTGAAGGAGTGGCAGAAGCAGTGGTTCTACATCATAGAACCTCACGGCACCACCTGGGCCGCAGCTGCCGAATTCCGCTCCGGAGCCCCTACGCGACTCACCTCTTGGGTCAGAAGAGTCCGGACTAGGGTTCCCCTGACGAGGTGATAGCACTGCACACGCGTGTTTAGAGCATGTCAACCAAGAAAGTCAAGCTCGTTGATGTGATCCAGGTGATGCTGGTTCGCCGGATCCTTTCATGCCAGCGCCGAAGCCGTCCTCTGTGGGAGTTTAACCCAAAGAAGGATCGGACTCTGGTGAGGCTCTTCGACACTCCTCATGAAGGCGCATGGAAGTTGCTCTTTAAGGGCAACGAGAAGCCACCGGACACGGATTCAGACCGTGGTCACGATTGTAAACACCTCGCCAGTGAGGTATGCTATTTTTCGATGTATCCCCAACTTCATCATTTCAAGGATGATGTATGAACTTATTATTGTATTTCCAGGACTGGATGGGGAGGGCGAAGCGGATCCAGTGTCTGGCTCCAGTACCTGAAGAACTGGTAATCCCGCATCTAGCGAAGATGCTGGTGCCGGCACCTTATAAGGCGCCGGAGAAGAAGACCAAGAAGAAGGCCAAGGGGGCCAAGGGTGGCCCCCATCGCAAGGGCACTTCGGACGTGACATCCGAAGACGACGAAGCCCATTCCTCTGTCCCTGAGGACAATGGCGAGGAAGAGGAGGAGGAGGAAAACAACCCTCCCCCTGAGGAGAGGAAGAAGAAGAGGGTGGCTTCGGCACATCCGGAGGCGGACACGCCCAAGAAGGGGAAGACCGTCCCAGCGGTCAACACCGCGTGGGACGTTGATAGCAGTCCGGAGAGACACCCCCGCACTAAGCCCCAGGACGTGTGGGACGTTGCTACTGCGGCTGTCGCAGTGGCTCGATTCGGATCCAAGTACATGTCCACTTACAGCAGGAGCACAGCTGAATCTATAAATGAACTCTATTTATATCCGTCCTTGATCAGAGATACATCTTCATGTGCATGCAGACTGGTCTGCTCCTTGATGTTGCAGAAACCTCTGAACCAAGCGGTTACGTTGTTGTAAGATCAGCGGCCAACCCGTCGAGTCGCTATTGCTGTTCTCTCCGCGGTGAACCGCCTCTCCACCTGCATCTGTCGTGGCCCGGCATCCCCGCCTTACGGCTTTGAGCCACTTCCTAAACCTACTGTCAACTCCACTGCTCCAAATTGACCTTAAGCCGCTTCGAATGAGCCGCCCTGGCCTTTTCAATTCTCCTCGCCGGGTGCGTGCCCCTTGCCATGGCGTGGAAATGCCTTCGCCCCAACAGTTGGCGCCCACCATGGAACTCACCAACGAACTCCTACCACCTAGGAGTCTCCAACCCCCAAGAGCAAGAAGATCAAGGGTACCGCTCAAAACTTGCTCAAATCATGAATTCCTTTGGTTGGGAGGAGGAGAGAGGAACGATCTATCTTTTGATTGGAACAACACTCAAGAATCCTCACAAATGCACTCGGGATCTAGGATTTGGTGAAAGCAAGAGAGAGTGCGAGAGAAAAGTGTTCTTAGAATCTTTTTACTGTGTTGGACAACCCTCACTCGGGGTGGGAGAAAGATATATATAGTCCTAGTGAGAAAATGGTCGTTGGAGATCACTTAAGTTGCGCAGTTGCCGGACATCCGAAGGACACTGGACATCCAGACAGAAAAGAAGGACTGGACGTCCGACCACTGGAGAGTGGAATGGGTTAGCGCAACAGCAGAGAGAATTGGGAACACAAGGTGCAGACGTCTGGAGAACGTCGGACGTCCGATGCACGGTCGTCCGGAGAGGATCGGAAATCCTTCATTTTGGCTCTGTGATGAGGCATCGGATTTCCGGTCACCCACGGACGTCTGGAAGGATCAGAAATCCATGGATTTCTTACTGGTGTCATGGCACTGAATTTACGGTGAGCAATGGACAACCGGAGAACTGTGACGTGCCGGTCGTCCGGAAACCTTCGGCCGTTCAGACAAGGCAGAGGCCAACATCAAAGCCAGGGTAAAAACTCCACCAAGAGGTTTTCCTAGATTTTGAGCAAGTCTTTTGTGAGAACCAGTGACCCCCTCTTAATAGTGTGGGATCCCTATATCAAGAGGAAAATGAAAAGAGCCAGAGCTTTTTGTCTTGTTTCTCCGTACTTTGAGCATCTTGAACATGTCAGTCATGATCCACACTATTATCTTTTGGGAACTAAACCTGAGATGCACTTGACAGAGATGATTAGTTCCCTATATGTATGTTGTCAACAATATCAAAATATGATTAAGGGCAACGACTGTGTCACATGTTAGCAGACATATTTTTGAAGCGTCAGTACATAAAGCCGTGGAACTACTGAAGAACATACAACAAAAAACAACTGTGGCTAACTACATTGACAACTTTGAGTATTGTGTGACAGTTGTTGAAAGAGATCGTCCATTCCTATATGAAAATTTATTTCTCAGCTATTACATTGGGGGTTTGAGAGCTTATATTAAACATAATGTATGTGGATAGAAATAAACTAGAATTATTGAAGGTTATTGGTATTCTAAAATATATGAGAAAGAATCAGCTGCTAGGAAAGCATACTTACAACAATGTATAGACACTCCAAATGAACTTCACATACAAGTTTAACAACAAAAGAAAAACAATGCGCCTTTTCCCAGAGATGGCAAAGCTTGATGGTATTGCAGAGAACCATGGACCGGGCAATGTTGTGGAACGCCGTATTTCAATTTTTTTACTTATGATCACGCAAGATCTATCTAGGAGATGCATAGCAACGAGAGGGGAGAGTGTGTCTACGTACCCTGGTAGACCAAAAGCAGAAGCGTTTAGTAACACGGTTGATGTAGTCGAACGTCTTCGCGGTCCAACCGATCCAAGTACCGAACGTACGGCACCTCCGCGATCTGCACACGTTTAGCTCGGCGACGTCCCTCGAACTCTTGATCCAGTTGAGGCCGAGGGAGAGTTCCATCAGCACGATGGCGTGGTGACAGTGATGATGAAGTTACCGACGCAGGGCTTCGCCTAAGCACTACAACTCGATACTTAGAACAAAATATGACTCTATATGAATGCCTCCGGCGGTGTACCGGGATGTGCAATGACTCAAGAGTGACATCTATGGAAGAATTATGAACGGTGGCTTTGCCACAAATACGATGTCAACTACATGATCATGCAAAGCAATATGACACTGATGAAGCGTGTCATAATAACGGAACGGTGGAAAGTTGCATGGCAATATATCTCGGAATGGCTATGGAAATGCCATAATAGGTAGGTATGGTGGTTGTTTTGAGGAAGATATATGGTGGGTTTATGGTACCGGTGAAAGTTGCGTGGTACTAGAGAGGCTAGCAATGGTGGAAGGGTGAGAGTGTGTATAATCCATGGACTTAACATTAGTCATAAAGAACTCACATACTTATTGCAAAAATCTATTAGTTATCGAAACAAAGTACTACGCGCATGCTCCTAGGGGGATAGATTGGTAGGAAAAGACCATCGCTCGTCCCCGACCGCCACTCATAAGGAAGACAATCAATAAATAAATCATGCTCCGACTTCTTCACATAACAGTTCACCATATGTGCATGCTACGGGAATCACAAACTTTAGAAAAAGTATTTCTCAAATTCACAACTACTCAACTAGCATGACTATAATATCACCAACTTCATATCTCAAAACAATCATCAAGCATCAAACTTCTCATAGTATTCAATGCACTCTATATGAAAGTTTTTATTATATCCCTCTTGGATGCCCATCATATTAGGACTAAATTCATAACCAAAGCAAACTACCATTCTGTGCTAAAGACTCTCAAAATAATAAAAGTGAAGCACGAGAGTTCATCTATTTCTTCAAAATAAAACCACCACCATGCTCTAAAAAGATATAAGTGAAGCGCTAGAGCAACAACAAACTACTCCGAAAGATATAAGTGAAGATCAATGAGTAGTCGAGTAATTATGCAACTATATGAAGACTCTCTAACATTTAAGAATTTCAGATCTTGGTATTTTATTAAAACAGCAAGCAAAACAAATTAAAATAAATTGACGCTCCAAGCAAAACACATATCATGTGGTAAATAAAAATATAGCTGCAAGTAAAGTTACCGATGAACGAAGACAAAAGAGGGGATGCCTTCCGGGGCATCCCCAAGCTTAGGATCTTGGTTGTCCTTGAATATTTACTTGGGGTGCCTTGGGAATCCCCAAGCTTAGGCTCTTGCCACTCATTATTCCATAATCCATCGAATATTTACCCAAAACTTGAAAACTTCACAACACAAAACTCAAAATAGAAAATCTCGTGAGCTCTGTTAGCGAAAGAAAACAAAACACGACTTCAATGTACTGTAATGAACTCATTCTTGATTTATATTTGTGTTAAACCTACTGTATTTCAACTTTTCTATGGTTTATAAACTCTTTTACTAGACATAGATTCATCAAAATAAGTAAACAACACATAGAAAACAGAATCTGTCAAAAATAGAACAGTCTGTAGTAATATGGATCAAACGTATACTTATGGAACCCCAAAAATTCTAAAATAAATTTCTGGACCTGAGGAATTTATATATTAATCATATTCAAAAAGAATTAACTAAGTAGCACTCTCCAATAAAAAATGGCAGCAATTCTCGTGAGTGCTAAAGTTTCTGTTTTTTACAGCAAGATCAACAAGACTTTCCCCAAGTCTTCCCGACGGTTCTACTTGGCACAAACACTAATTAAAACATAAAAACTCAATCATAACAGAGCCTAGATAAATTATTTATTACTAAACAGGATCAAAAATCAAGGGACAAAAATAAAGTTGGGTTGCCTCCCAACAAGCGCTATCGTTTAACGCCCCTACCTAGGCATGATGATTTCAATGATGCTCACATAAAAGATAAGAATTGTAATATAAAAAGAGCATCTTGAAGAATATTACTAGCACATTTAAGTCTAACCCACTTCCTATGCATAGGTATTTTGTGAATAGACAACTTATGGGAGCAATAATCAACTAGCATAGGAAGGCAAAACAAGCATAACTTCAAGATTTTCAACACATAAAGAGGAAACTTGATATTATTGCAGTTCATACAAGCATATGTTCCTCCCTCATAATAATTTTTAGTAGCATCATGAATGAATTCAACAATATAACTATCACATAAAGCATTCTTTTCATGATCTACAAACATATAAATTTTATTACTCTCCACATAAGCGAATTTCTTCTCATGAATAGTAGTGGGAGCAAACTCAACAAAATAACTATCATGGGATTGAAAATTGAAATCAAGATGACAAGTTTCATTGTTATCATTATTCTTTAAAGCATATGTGTCATCACAATAATCATCATAGATAGGAGGCATGCTTTCATCATAATAAATTTGCACATCAAAACTTGGGAGACTACAAATATCATCTTCATTAAACATAGCTTCCCCAAGCTTGTGGCTTTGCATATCATTAGCATCATAGATATTCAGGGAATTCATACTAACAACATTGCAATCAAGATCATCATTCAAAGATTTAGTGCCAAACATTCTAATGCATTCTTCCTCTAGCACTTGAGCACAATTATCGGAATCCTTATTTTCATGATAGATATTAAAAAGATGAAGCATATGAGGTACCCTTAGTTCCATTTTTTTATAATTTTCTTTTATAGAATAAACTAGTGATAAAACAAGAAACAAAAAGATTCGATTGCAAGATCTAAAGATATACCTTCAAGCACTCACCACCCCGGCAACGGCGCTAGAAAAGAGCTTGATGTCTACTACACAACCTTCTTCTTGTAGACGTTGTTGGCCCTCCAAGTGCAGAGGTTTGTAGGACAGTAGCAAATTTCCCTCAAGTGGATGACCTAAGGTTTATCAATCCGTAGGAGGCGTAGGATGAAGATGGTCTCTCTCAAGCAACCCTGCAACCAAATAACGAAGAGTCTCTTGTGTCCCCAACACACCCAATACAATGGTAAATTGTATAGGTGCACTAGTTCGGCGAAGAGATGGTGATACAAGTGGTATATGGATGGTAGATAAAGGTATTTGTAATCTGAAAATATAAAAACAGCAAGGTAACTAATGATAAAAGTGAGCACAAATGGTATTGCAATGCGTTGAAACAAGGCCTAGGATTCATACTTTCACTAGTGCAAGTTCTCTCAACAATAATAACATAATTGGATCATATAACTATCCCTCAACATGCAACAAAGAGTCACTCCAAAGTCACTAATAGCGGAGAACAAACGAAGAGATTATGGTAGGGTACGAAACCAACTCAAAGTTATTCTTTCCGATCGATCTATTCAAGAGTTCGTAGTAAAATAACATGAAGCTATTCTTTCGGTTCAATCTATCCTAGAGTTCGTACTAGAATAACACCTTAAGACACAAATCAATCAAAACCCTAATGTCACCTAGATACTCCAATGTCACCTCAAGTATCCGTAGGTATGATTATACGATATGCATCACACAATCCCATATTCATCTATTCAAACCAACACAAAGTACTTTAAAGAGTGCCCCGAAGTTTCTACCGGAGAGTCAAGACGAAAACGTGTGCCGACCCCTATGCAAAGGTTCATGGGCGGAACCCGCAAGTTGATCACCAAAACATACATTAAGTGAATCAATAGAATAACCCATTGTCACCACGGTTATCCCACGCAAGACATACATCAAGTGTTCTCAAATCCTTAAAGACTCAATCCGATAAGATAACTTCAAAGGGAAAACTCAATCCATTACAAGAGAGTAGAGGGGGAGAAACATCATAAGATCCAACTATAATAGCAAAGCTCGCGATACATCAAGATCGTATCACCTTAAGAACACAAGAGAGAGAGAGAGAGAGAGATCAAACACATAGCTACTGGTACATACCCTCAGCCCCGAGGGTGAACTACTCCCTCCTCGTCATGGAGAGCACCGGGATGATGAAGATGGCCACCGGAGAGGGATTTTCCCCTCTGGCAGGGTGCCGGAACGGGTCTATATTGGTTTTTGGTGGCAACGGAGGCTTCTGGCGGCGGAACTCCCGATCTATTCAGCTCCGCGAAGTTTTTAGGGTATATGGGTATATATATAGGAGGAAGAAGTACATCGGTAGATCTCCGGGCTGTCCACGAGGCAGGGGGCGCGCCCCCCACCCTCGTGGGCAGCCTGGGACTCTCCTGGTCCATCTCCGATACTCCGTGGGCTTCTTCTGGTCCAAAAATATGTTCCGTGAAGTTTCAGGTCAATTGGACTCCGTTTGATTTTCCTTTTCTGTGATACTCTAAAACAAGGAAAAACAGAAACTGGCACTGGCACTGGGTTCTGGGTTAATAGGTTAGTCCCAAAAATAATATAAAAGTGCATAATAAAGCCCATAAACATCCAAAACAGATAATATAATAGCATGGAACAATCAAAAATTATAGATACGTTGGAGACGTATCACACAGCTTTCTCATGCGCACATCCGGCCCTTTCTCTTTATTATTATGACATAGTTAATTGTGCTATTGTAGTCCGGCCCGCGACCTTACCCAGCGATCCTCATCTGCAGGTTCGTTGGCTCCGTCGGAGATGGCGAGGATGTCTCCACCGCCTGCTTATTCCCCCGGGGCCAGGGACGACACCGAGGTGTTATCCCGGAGGACCACTCCGAAGCGGGGAGTGTTGGGGAACGTAGTAATTTCAAAAAAAATTCCTACGCACACGCAAGATCATGGTGATGAATAGCAACGAGAGGGGGAGAGTGTGATCTACGTACCCTTGTAGATCGACAACGGAAGCGTTAACTTGGTTGATGTAGTCGTACGTCTCCACGGCCCGACCGATCAAGCACCGAAACTACGGCACCTCCGAGTTCTAGCACACGTTCAGCTCGATGACGATCCCCGGACTCCGATCCAGCAAAGTGTCGGGGAAGAGTTCTATCAGCACGATGGTGTGGTGTTGATCTTGATGTACTACCGTCGCAGGGCTTCGCCTAAGCACCGCTACAATATTATCGAGGACTATGGTGGAAGGGGGCACCGCACACGGCTAAGAATATGATCACGTGGATCAACTTGTGTCTCTAGGGGTGCCCCTTGCCTCCGTATATAAAGGCTCAAAGGGGGGGGCTGGCCGGCCAAGAGGTGGCGCGCCAGGAGGAGTCCTACTCCTTCCGGGAGTAGGACTACCCCCCTTTCCTAGTTGGAATAGGATTCGCGGAGGGGGGGGAAAGGAGAGAGAGGAGGAAGGGGGGCCGGCCCCCTCTCCTTGTCCTATTCGGACCAAAGGGGGGGAGGGGCGTGCGGCCCATCTCTGGCCACCTCTCCTCTCTTCCACTAAGGCCCACTAAGGCCCATATACCTCCCGGGGGGTTCCGGTAACCTCCTGGTAATCCGGTAAAATCCCGATTTCACCCGGAACGCTTCCGATATCCAAATATAGGCTTCCAATATATCAATCTTTATGTATCGACCATTTCGAGACTCCACGTCATGTCTGTGATCACATCCGGACTCCGAACAAACTTCGGTACATCAAAATGCATAAACTCATAATATAACTGTCATCGTAACCTTAAGCGTGCGGACCCTACGGGTTCGAGAACAATGTAGACATGACCGAGACACGTCTCCGGTCAATAACCAATAGCGGAACCTGGATGCTCATATTGGCTCCTACATATTCTACGAAGATCTTTTATCGGTCAGACCGCATAACAACATACGTTGTTCCCTTTGTCATCGGTATGTTACTTGCCCGAGATTCGATCGTCGGTATCCAATACCTAGTTCAATCTCGTTACCGGCAAGTCTCTTTACTCGTTCCGTAATGCATCATCCCGCAACTAACTCATTAGTTGCAATGCTTGCAAGGCTTCAGTGATGTGCATTACCGAGAGGGCCCAGAGATACCTCTCCGACAATCGGAGTGACAAATCCTAATCTCGAAATACGCCAACCCAACATGTACCTTTGGAGACACCTGTAGAGCTCCTTTATAATCACCCAGTTACGTTGTGACGTTTGGTAGCACACAAAGTGTTCCTCCGGCAAACGGGAGTTGCATAATCTCATAGTCATAGGAACATGTATAAGTCATGAAGAAAGCAATAGCAACATACTAAACGATCGGGTGATAAGCTAATGGAATGGGTCATGTAAATCACATCATTCTCCTAATGATGTGATCCTGTTAATCAAATAACAACTCTTTTGTTTATGGTTAGGAAACATAACCATCTTCGATTAACGAGCTAGTCAAGTAGAGGCATACTAGTGACACTCTGTTTGTCTATGTATTCACACATGTAATATGTTTCCGGTTAATACAATTCTAGCATGAATAATAAACATTTATCATGATATAAGGAAATAAATAATAACTTTATTATTGCCTCTAGGGCATATTTCCTTCAGTCTCCCACTTGCACTAGAGTCAATAATCTAGTTCACATCGCCATGTGATTCAACACTAAGAGTTCACATCACCATGTGATTAACACCCATAGTTCACATCGTCATGTGACCTATACCCAAAGGGTTTACTAGAGTCAATAATCTAGTTCACATCATTTATGTGATTAACACCCAAAGAGTACTAAGGTGTGATCATGTTTTGCTTGTGAGATAATTTTAGTCAACGGGTCTGTCACATACAGATCCCTAAGTATTTTGCGAATTCTATGTCTACAATGCTCTGCACGGAGCTACTCTAGCTAATTGCTCCCACTTTCAATATGTATCTAGATCGAGACTTAGAGTCATCCAGATCTGTGTCAAAACTTGCATCGACGTAACCTTTTACGATGAACCTTTTGTCACCTCCATAATCGAGAAATATTTCCTTATTCCACTAAGGATAATTTTGACCAATGTCCAGTGATCTACTCTTAGATCACTATTGTACTCCCTTGCTTAACACAGTGTAGGGTATACAATAGATCTGGTACACATCATGGCATACTTTATAGAACCTATGGCTGAGGCATAGGGAATAACTTTCATTCTCTTTCTATCTTCTGCCGTGGTCGGGCTTTGAGTCTTACTCAATTTCATACCTTGTAACACAACCAAGAACTCTTTCTTTGACTGTTCCATTTTTGAACTACTTCAAAATATTGTCAAGGTATGTACTCATTGAAAAAACTTATCAAGCGTCTTGATCTATCTCTATAGATTTTGATGCTTAATATGTAAGCAGCTTTACCGAGGTCTTTCTTTGAAAAACTTCTTTAAAAAACACTCCTTTATGCTTTGCAGAATAATTCTACATTATTTCCGATCAACAATATGTCATTCACATATACTTATCAGAAATGTTGTAGTGCTCCCACTCACTTTCTTGTAAATACAGGCTTCACCGCAAGTCAGTATAAAACTATATGCTTTGATCATACTATCAAAGCGTTTATTCCAACTCCGAGAGGCTTCCACCAGTCCATAAATGGATCGCTGGAGCTTGCACACTTTGTTAGCTCCTTTTGGATCGACAAAACCTTCTGGCTGCATCATATACAACTCTTCTTCCAGAAATCCATTCAGGAATGCAGTTTTGACATCCATTTGCTGGATTTCATAAAATGCGGCAATTGCTAACATGATTCGGACAGACTTAAGCATAGATACGAGTGAGAAACTCTCATCATAGTCAACACCTTGAACTTGTCGAAAACCTTTTTGCGACAATTCTAGCTTTGTAGATAGTAACACTACTATCAGCGTTCGTCTTCCTCTTGAAGATCCATTTAATCTCAATGGCTCGCCGATCATTGGGCAAGTCAATCAAAGTCCATACTTTGTTCTCATACATGGATCTCATCTCAGATTTCATGGCCTCAAGCCATTTCGCGGAATCTAGGCTCATCATCGCTTCCTCATAGTTCGCAAGTTCGTCATGGTCTAGTAACATGACTTCCAGAACAGGATTACCGTACCACTTTGGTGCGCATCTCACTCTGGTTTACCTACGAGATTCGGTATTAACTTGATCTGAAGTTACATGATCATCATCATTAGTCTTCCTCACTAATTGGTGTAGTAGTAACAGGAACAGATTTCTTGTGATGAACTACTTTTCAATAAGGGAGAAGGTACAATTACCTTATCAAGTTCTACTTTCCTCCCACTCACTTCTTTCAAGAGAAACTCCTTCTCTAGAAAGGATCCATTCTTAGCAACGAATGTCTTGCCTTCGGATCTATGATAGAAGGTGTACCCAATAGTCTCCTTTGGGTATCCTATGAAGACATATTTCTCCGATTTGGGTTTGAGCTTATCAGGATGAAACTTTTTCATATAAGCATCACAATCCCAAACTTTAAGAAACGACAACTTTGGTTTCTTTCCAAACCACAGTTCAGATTGTGTCGTCTCAACGGACTTAGATGGTGCCCTTTTAAACGTGAATGCAGCTATCTTTAATGCATAACCCCAAACCGATAGTGGTAGATTAGTAAGAGACATCATAGATCACACCATATCTAATAAAGTACGGTTATGATGTTCGGACACACCATTATGCTGTGGTGTTCCAGGTGGCGTGAGTAGTGAAACTATTTCACATTGTTTTAACTGAAGGCCAGACTCGTAACTCAAATATTTTACCTCTGCGATCATATCGTAGAAACTTTTATTTTCTTGTTACGATGATTCTCCACTTCACTCTGAAATTCTTTAAACTTTTCAAATATTTCAGACTTGTGTTTCATTAAGTAGATATACCCATATCTGCTCAAATCATCTGTGAAGGTCAGAAAATAATGATACCCGCCACGAGCCTTAACACTCATCGGATCTCATACATCAGTATGTATTATTTCCAATAAGTCAGTTGCTCGCTCCATAGTTGCGGAGAACGGCATTTTAGTCATCTTGCCCATGAGGCATGGTTCGCAAGCATCAACTGATTCATAATCAAGTGATTCCAAAAACCCATTAGCATGGAGTTTCTTCATGCGCTTTACACCAATATGAGCTAAATGGCAGTGCCACAAATAAGTTGCACTATCATTATTAACTTTGCATCTTTTGGTTTCAATATTATGACTATGTGTATCACTACGATCGAGATCCAACGAACTATTTTCATTGGGTGTGTAACCATATAAGGTTTTATTCATGTAAACAGAACAACAATTTATTCTCTTACTTAAATGAATAACCGTATTACAATAAACATGATCAAATCATATTCATGCTCAACGCAAACACCAAATAACACTTATTCAGGTTCAACACTAATCCCGAAAGTATAGGGAGTGTGAGATGATGATCATATCAATCTTGGAACCACTTCCAACACACATCGTCACTTCACCCTTAACTAGTCTCTGTTTATTCTGCAACTCCCGTTTCGAGTTACTAATCTTAGCAACTGAACTAGTATCAAATACTGAGGGGTTGCTATAAACACTAGTAAAGTACACATCAATAACATGTATATCAAATATACTTATGTTCACTTTGCCATCCTTCTTATCTGCCAATCACTTGGGGTAGTTTCGCTTCCAGTGACCAGTCCCTTTGCAGTAGAAACACTTAGTCTCGGGCTTAGGACCAGACTTGGGCTTCTTCACTTGAGCAGCAACTTGCTTGTTGTTCTTCTTGAAGTTCCCCTTCTTCCATCTGCCCTTTTCTTGAAACTAGTGGTCTTGTCTACCATCAACACTTGATGTTTTTCTCGATTTCTACCTTCGTCAATTTCCGCATTACGAAGAGCTTGGGAATCGTTTCCGTTATCCCTTGCATATCATAGTTCATCACGAAGTTCTACTAACTTGGTGATGGTGACTAGAGAATTCTGTCAATCACTATCTTATCTGGAAGATTAACTCCCACTTGATTCAAGCGATTGTAGTACTCAGACAATCTGAGCACATGCTCACTAGTTGAGCGATTCTCCTCCATCTTTTAGCTATAGAACTTGTTGGAGACTTCATATCTCTCAACTCGGGTATTTGCTTGAAATATTAACTTCAACTCCTGGAACATCTCATATGCTCCATGACGTTCAAAACGTCTTTGAAGTCCCGATTCTAAGCCATTAAGCATGGTGCACTAAACTATCAAGTAGTCATCATATTGAGCTAGCCAAACGTTCATAACGTCTGCATCTGCTCCTGCAATAGGTCCGTCACCTAGCGATGCATCAAGGACATAATTCTTCTATGCGGCAATGAGGATAAACCTCAGATCACGGATCCAATCCGCATCATTGCTACTAATATCTTTCAACACAATTTTCTCTAGGAACATATCAAAATAAACACAGGGAAGCAACAACGCGAGCTATTGATCTACAACATAATTTGCAAAATACTACCAGGACTAAGTTCATGATAAATTTAAGTTCAATTAATCATATTACTTAAGAACTCCCACTTAGATAGACATCCCTCTAATCATCTAAGTGATCACGTGATCCAAATCAACTAAACCATAACCGATCATCACGTGGAATGGAGTAGTTTTCAATGGTGAACATCGCTATGTTGATCATATCTACTATATGATTCACGCTCAATCTTTCGATCTCAGTGTTCCGAGGCCATATCTGCATATGCTAGGATCGTCAAGTTTAACCTGAGTATTCTGCGTGTGCAAAACTGGCTTGCACCCGTTGTAGATGGACGTAGATCTTATCACACCCGATCATCACGTGGTGTCTGGGCACGACGAACTTTGGCAACGGTGCATACTCAGGGAGAACACTTTTATCTTGAAATTTAGTGAGAGATCATCTTGTAATGCTACCGTCAATCAAAGCAAGATAAGATGCATAAAAGATAAACATCACATGCAATCAATATAAGTGATATGATATGGCCATCATCATCTTGTGCTTGTGATCTCCATCCTCGAAGCACCGTCGTGATCACCATCGTCACCAGCGCGACACCTTGATCTCCATCGTAGCATCGTTGTCGTCTCGCCAATCTCATGCTTCCACGACTATCGCTACCGCTTAGTGATAAAGTAAAGCATTACAGCGCGATTGCATTGCATACAATAAAGCGACAACCATATGGCTCCTGCCAGTTGCCGATAACTCGGTTACAAAACATGATCATCTCATACAATAAAATTTAGCATCATGTCTTGACCATATCACATCACAACATGCCCTGCAAAAACAAGTTGGACGTCCTCTACTTTGTTGTTGCAAGTTTTACGTGGCTGCTACGGGCTTAAGCAAGAACCAATCTTACCTACGCATCAAAACCACAACGATAGTTTGTCAAGTGGGTGCTGTTTTAACCTTCGCAAGGACCGGGCGTAGCCACACTCGGTTCAACTAAAGTTGGAGAAACTGTCACCCGCTAGCCACCTTTGTGCAAAGCACGTCGGGAGAACCGGTCTCGCGTAAGCGTACGCGTAATGTCGGTCCGGGCCGCTTCGTCCAACAATACCGCTGAACCAAAGTATGACATGCTGGTAAGCAGTATGACTTATATCGCCCACAACTCACTTGTGTTCTATTCATGCATATAACATCAAAACATAAAACCTAGGCTCGGATGCCACTGTTCGGGAACGTAGTAATTTCAAAAAAAATTCCTACGCACACGCAAGATCATGGTGATGCATAACAACGAGAGGGGGAGAGTGTGATCTACGTACCCTTGTAGATCGACAACGGAAGCATTAACTTGGTTGATGTAGTCGTACGTCTCCACGGCCCGACCGATCAAGCACCGAAACTACGGCACCTCCGAGTTCTAGCACACGTTCAGCTCGATGACGATCCTCGGACTCCGATCCAGCAAAGTGTCGGGGAAGAGTTCTGTCAGCACGACGGCGTGGTGACGATCTTGATGTACTACCGTCGCAGGGCTTTGCCTAAGCACCACTACAATATTATCGAGGACTATGGTGGAAGGGGGCACCGCACACGGCTAAGAATATGATCACGTGGATCAACTTGTGTCTCTAGGGGTGCCCCTTGCCTCCGTATATAAAGGCTCAAAGGGGGGGCTGGCCGGCCAAGAGGTGGCGCGCCAGGAGGAGTCCTACTCCTTCCGGGAGTAGGACTCCCCCCCTTTCCTAGTTGGAATAGGATTCGTGGAGGGCGGAAAGGAAGAGAGAGGAGGAAGGGGGGCCGGCCCCCTCTCCTTGTCCTATTCGGACCAAAGGGGGGGAGGGGCGTGCGGCCCATCTCTGGCCACCTCTCCTCTCTTCCACTAAGGCCCATATACCTCCCGGGGGGTTCCGGTAACCTCCCGGTAATCCGGTAAAATCCTGATTTCACCCGGAACGCTTCCGATATACAAATATAGGCTTCCAATATATCAATCTTTATGTCTCGACCATTTCGAGACTCCTCGTCATGTCCGTGATCACATCCGGGACTCCGAACAAACTTCGGTACATCAAAATGCATAAACTCATAATATAACTGTCATCGTAACCTTAAGCGTGCGGACCCTACGGGTTCGAGAACAATGTAGACATGACCGAGACACGTCTCCGTTCAATAACCAATAGCGGAACCTGGATGCTCATATTGGCTCCTACATATTCTACAAAGATCTTTTATCGGTCAGACCGCATAACAACATACGTTGTTCCCTTTGTCATCGGTATGTTACTTGCCCGAGATTCGATCGTCGGTATCCAATACCTAGTTCAATCTCGTTACCGGCAAGTCTCTTTACTCGTTCCGTAATACATCATCCTGAAACTAACTCATTAGTTGCAATGCTTGCAAGGCTTCAGTGATGTGCATTACCGAGAGGGCCCAAAGATACCTCTCCGACAATCGGGGTGACAAATCCTAATCTCGAAATACGCCAACCCAACATGTACCTTTGGAGACACCTGTAGAGCTCCTTTATAATCACCCAGTTACGTTGTGACGTTTGGTAGCACACAAAGTGTTCCTCCGGCAAACGGGAGTTGCATAATCTCATAGTCATAGGAACATGTATAAGTCATGAAGAAAGCAATAGCAACATACTAAACGATCGGGTGCTAAGCTAATGGAATGGGTCATGTCAATCACATCATTCTCCTAATGATGTGATCCTGTTAATCAAATAACAACTCTTTTGTTTATGGTTAGGAAACATAACCATCTTCGATTAACGAGCTAGTCAAGTAGAGGCATACTAGTGACACTCTGTTTGTCTATGTATTCACACATGTATTATGTTTCCGGTTAATACAATTCTAGCATGAATAATAAACATTTATCATGATATAAGGAAATAAATAATAACTTTATTATTGCCTCTAGGGCATATTTCCTTCAGGGAGGAGCCCAGGATGCTATCCGGGAGGCACCACAGGGCGAGACCTCCACTATCGGACACATGGGGGAGCCGATCCCCATGGAGATTGGCGTAGAGGGTTGTATCCAGTTCGGCCCTCCGCCGAATACAATTCCGGAGGCCCATATGGCTCCGGAGTCGGGCGAGAAGCCCCCTTTGAAGGAGGAGGGTGCGCCTCTTCCACCGGTGGCCCTTGTTCATCCAGGGGCGCTGGATAATCTGATGGAGGCACTTTGAGGCGCCTCCGTCATGGACGAACACCGTGTCCTTATGGGTGCGGTGATCGAGAAGATTCAGTCGGCCAAGAGTGGACTGAATGAAGCCTACAGCAGCCTGTTGACAGGTTTCGAGGTAAGAAAGAGAAAAAACCATGTAACCAGTAGCCCCTGAGACACTGTCTGGTGTTCGGTAATAAGAACCGGACAGAGGATCAATCTTCTGTTGTAGGATACTAACGTAATATGTATGAATAAGCAGGCGTCGTTGTTGGCCGCGACCTCCCATGCTGCCGAAGTCTCTGAGCTGAGGCAGAGGCTGGAGCGGATCGAGAACGAGCTCGGCGAGGTTAAGGTTAGGCTCCAGGAGAAGCAAGGTGAGTGATGACTTGCTGTGTGTTTAGAAAGGGTAGGCATTGTATATTGACCACTATGTCGTAATATGTCCAGGAGCCGTGACCGAGGTCGAGGCCCTGAGCGAGGCCGAGGAGAAGGCTGTCCAGCAGTAAGCTGCCTGTAAGAAGTCCAAGGCCCGGGTCAAAGAAATCCGGCAGGAGCTCCAGGATGCGGTCAAGAAATGTGAAGCCTTGGAGCATGATGCGTTGGTTCAAGGGACCAAACTTGCCAAGGCTTGTCAGAGCACGAAAACCGCACGGAAGGAGGCCCAGGCTGCCCTCCAAGAGATCCAGGAGGCCAAGAAGATCATAGCGGGTAAGGAATTTAAGATGCAAAGCAAGTATGCGGAGAAGCAGTACCTTTTACTAACCCGGGTTCGGAGTTCCCCAGGAGCTTTTGCGGATTTACCCCACAATGCATCAGACGCCGCGGAGTTCTATCGAGCCGAAGGAGGGGGTTCTATGGAGAAGCTATTCTGGTCACAATATGCGGTGCCAGAGCATCCCGTGTCCTTCATCGATCAGCTGAAACAGCTGGTGGAGCTGCATAGGGTGGCCGAACTAGCCATGAAGGATTTTATAATCCGGCTATGGCCAGCCGAAGCTATGCCAAGCAGCTACTTCTACTCGTGAGGTGGAGGGTGAATGCCTGTTCTTGGATGGACGTCGTCAAGCGCTCGGTCTGCATTGAAGGTGTGCGTATGGCCTTCGCCCGTTGCAAGATGTGGTGGGCGAAGATGGACGCCGTCGAGGTGACCAGAGGGCCATCGGAGGGCAAGGAAAACCGCACACCCGAACGGTATTTTGCGGATGTCTTGGAGGGTTCTCGCCTTGCGGCAGCACAATGTTCGCAGGACGTTGTATTTGAATAAATGTATTCATGTTACCTTTGCCTTGTATTATGGGAATAAAGCCTGTTTTGTAATATAATATTGTTATGCTTTGAATTGTTTCCTCCTGTGCGGCCGTGTTGTATGTAATCTGAGGGTTGACCAGTCGTCGACTTCTGCCCTCACGTAGGTAGTACGGAGGTGTTTGGATGGATTCTAAACAATCTTGATCCAACTATATGGTCCTTGAAGGAGTTGTTTAGCGCGACGAACAAGGCAATCAGACTGTACGGCTTAAACGCCCTCACTTAGCCATAGGAGTTTTATAATAAAGCGTATGTGCAGCCCCTGGTTCGAACCAGGGTGCTGTCAGCATCTGATCGGGAAGTGCCGATCTTTCGCGTAATGCGGAAAAAATCTCCAACGATTTGTGACCCTCGAATAGCTGACCGGCTCTCGCCGTATCATGACAGTCAGTTTTCGTCTTTCTCTACTGAGGTGCTCATCTGGTCAAGGCCAGGGCACAATCACAGTAGTTCTCCCTTTACTACCCTAGCCGATTTAGCGAAACATAGGGTAGCAAGCACAGGAGCCGGGCAACCCAACTATTGACCAAAGACATGATTCGGAGCCAATGCATATAATGCTAAATTCGGGGTGCCGAACTTATCTTTAGGGATTGTTCGGACTTTGTTGCCGTATCATGGGGCGACGGGGAGCCCCTGGCAAATATGAAACGTACCAGAGTGTACGGCTACTAGGAAATAAGTAATATAAAGGAAAACAGAGGGAGAACGGAGATAGGATCTGGAGCCCTTGAACTTTGATCATGAACTGTTTCCATTATAGTTGGGTTAATGCATCCAAGCACATTGGTACAAAATAATGCAATAAGCACCCGGTTATTTGACATGCCATACCCGAAGGTGGACTGTGCGTGGGTCCTGAAAAACGGTTAGCCTCTAGGGCTTCCCATGTACGCCTATGCTCCATATCAATCCGGTGTGTTTGTCCTTTGACGGGATCGTTAATCAAGCTGTCGAAGGAGGGCCCCATAGGAGAAACCTGAAACAAGGGAAAAGGAGATAGTAAAGTTATTTGTGTGTCCGGGATCGGTCTGGCCGAACCGTGGATCCCGGGATAGCTTGTGCCTCCGTCGATGCCCATGGAATTTTGAGTGCGTAGTTATGGACGCGTGGTATGAATGCCACTATCTCATCGGGATTGGGACGGAGGCCGAATTGCTAATTGAGCTCTTGACGAGCCGCGCTGTCCTATTGTAGTGTGGTTCGGACCCTCTTAATGATGTCCAGGGGCTCGGCAACCAGACTATGCTGCTGCTTGAGAAGGCCGCTTTGTACTTCTGCTGCTAGGGCGGCGGTGTGCTCCTTTGTCTGGAGGGAGCGTTCTGTGTTTCCCTTGACTGTTATGACGCCGCGCGGACCGGGCATCTTCAGCTTGAGATAAGCATAGTGTGGACTGTGGTACCGCTTTGAATCTAGCAAACGCGGTTCGTCTGAGTGATGCGTGGTAGCCACTGCGGAAGGGGACGATATCGAAGATTAACTCCTCGCTTCGGAAGTTGTCCGGGGAACCGAACACCACCTCCAGCGTGATTGAGCCCGTGCAGCGGGCCTCAATGCCTGGTATGACTCCTTTAAAGGTAGTCTTTATGGGTTTGATTCGTGAGGGGTTAATGCCCATCTTCCGCACTGTATCCTGATAGAGCAGGTTGAGGCTGCTACCGCCGTCCATTAGGACTCGTGTTAGGTGAAATCCACCTATGATTGGGTCGAGGACCAGTGCAGCTGAACCGCCATGTCGGATACTAGTTGGGTGATCTCGACGATCGAAGGTGATCGGGAATGACGACCACAGATTGAATTTTGGGGCGACTGGCTCTACCGTGTATACATCCCTAAGCGCTCGCTTGCGCTCCCTTTTGGGGATGTGTGTAGCGTATATCATGTTCACTGTTTTGACTTGAGGGGGAAATTTCTTCTGCCCTCCAATGTTCGGCTGCCGGGGCTCTTCGTCCTCGTCCTCACTTTGTGACCATTTTCTTTATTTTCGATGTTTAACTTGCCAGCCTGTTTGAAAACCCAACAGTCTATATTGGTGTGATTAGCTTGTTTGTCTGGGGTACCATGTATCTGGCACGGACGATCGAGTATGCGATCCAGGCTGGATGGTCCCTCGTTGTTCCTTTTGTAGGGCTTCTTTCGATGTCCGGACTTGGAGCCGCTGAATCCGGCGTTAATGGTGGTGTCATCGATGTTGTCGCTATTGCTTCGGCGTTTGTGTCTGTTGCGCCGGATCTTTCCGGAGCTGTTCTTGGCCTCGGAGGGGCCTGTCTCGCTGGCTGTGTTTTTGCTACTAGCCAGCCAGCTGTCCTCTCCCACACAAAAGCGGGTCGTGAGTGCCGTAAGGGCTGCCATGGACTTTGGCTTTTCTTGGCCAAGGTGGCGTGCTAGCCATTCGTCACGGATGCTGTGTTTAAAGGCTGCTAGGGCTTCGGCATCCGGACAGTCAATGATCTGGTTCTTTTTGGTTAGGAACCTAGTCCAGAATTTTCTAGCTGATTCTCCAGGTTTTTGAACTATGTGGCTTAAGTCATCGGCATCGGGTGGCCGAACATATGTACCTTAGAAGTTGTCAAGAAAGGCCTTTTCCAGATCCTCCCAGCTATCGATGGAATTCTCAGGCAGGCTATACAGCCAGTGTTTAACTGGCCCTTTGAGTTTCAGTGGGAGGTATTTGATGACGTGGAGGTCGTCTCCCGGGCCATGTGGATGTGGAGAATAAAGTCCTTAATCCATACTGTGGGGTCGGTTGTTCCGTCGTATGATTCAATATTGACGGGCTTGAACCCCTCGGGGAATTCGTGATCCATGACCTCATGTGTGAAGCAGAGAGGGTGTGCGGCGCCTCTATATCGGGCCGCATCATGGCGCACCTCCGATGAAGTGCGTCTGTAGTTATTAGCCCGGGTGTGACTAGATTTGTCATGCCCGAATAGTTAGCCGTCATCCCGAGTTGGGAAGCGTCCTCACGATCCGTAGATTGATCTAGTGTGTTTTGCTCTACTGTCCAGCTCCTGCCGAAGGTCGTATGTATGGTCTCGAGCTGTTCTGTCCCTGTTTTGCGAGGTAGTGGGGCGGGCTGTTGTTTGGCCTGAGTTGCCGCTTTATCCCGACCGCGGGGTGGTCGGTCCGTCGCACTATCCCGATCGCATGGTGGTCGGTCCGCATTGCGTGAGGGAGGTATGGGATTTAGTGCCTCCTCATCGAACTGAGGTAGCAGTCTATGCTTTGGGTAACTCTTGGCTGGGCGCTTGAGGCCGTATTCTTCGACTGCCAGGACATCAGTCCACCTATCAATGAGCAGGTCTTGATCGGCTTGAAGCTGTTGCTGTTGCTTCTTCAGGCTTCTTGCGGTGGCTATTAGCTGTCGCTTGAAGCGCTCCTGCTCGAGGGGTGCCTCAGGCATGATGTGAAGGAAATATGCCCTAGAGGCAATAATAAAGTTATTATTTATTTTCTTATATCATGATAAATGTTTATTATTCATGCTAGAATTGTATTAACCGGAAACATAATACATGTGTGAATACATAGACAAACAGAGTGTCACAGTATGCCTCTACTTGACTAGCTTGTTGATCAAAGATGGTTAAGTTTCCTAACCATAGACATGAGTTGTCATTTGATTAACGGGATCACATCATTAGGAGAATGATGTGATTGACATGACCCATTCCGTTAGCTTAGCACACGATCGTTTAGTATGTTGCTATTGCTTTCTTCATGACTTATACATGTTCCTATGACTATGAGATTATGCAACTCCCATTTACCGGAGGAACACTTTGTGTGCTACCAAACGTCACAACGTAACTGCGTGATTATAAAGGTGCTCTACAGATGTCTCCGAAGGTACTTGTTGGGTTGGCATATTTCAAGATTAGTATTTGTCACTCTGATTGTCAGAGAGGTATCTCTGGGCCCTCTCGGTAATACACATCACTTAAGCCTTGCAAGCATTGCAACTAATGAGTTAGTTGTGGGATGATGTATTACGGAACGAGTAAAGAGACTTGCCAGTAACGAGATTGAACTAGGTATTGAGATACCGACAATCGAATCTCGGGCAAGTAACATACCGATGATAAAGGGAACTACGTATGTTGTTATGCGGTCTGACCGATAAAGATCTTCATAGAATATGTAGGAGCCAATATGAGCATCCAGGTTCCGCTATTGGTTATTGACCGGAGACGTGTCTCGGTCATGTCTACATAGTTCTCGAACCCGTAGGGTCCGCACGCTTAACGTTACGATGATAGTTATATTATGAGTTTATATGTTTTGATGTACCGAAGGTTCTTCGGAGTCCCGGATGTGATCATGGACATGACGAGGAGTCTCGAAATGGTCAAGAAATGAAGATTGATATATTGGAAGCCTATGTTTGGATATCGGAAGTGTTCTGGGTAAAATCGGGATTTTATCGGAGTACCGGGAGGTTACCGGAACCCCCCGGGAATCAAATGGGCCTTAGTGGGCCTAGGTGGAAGAGAGGAGAGGAGGCAAGGGCTGCCGTGCGCCCCTCCCCCCTAGTCCAAATAGGACAAGGAGAGGGGGGCGGCGCCCCCCCCCCCTTCCTTCCTTCTCCTCCACTCCTCCATGTCTAACTTGTTTTTGCAGGGCATGTTGTGATGTGATATGGACAAGACATGATGCTAAATTTTATTGTATGAGATGATCATGTTTTGTAACCGAGTTATCGACAACTCGCAGGAGCCATATAGTTGTCGCTTTATTGTATGCAATGCAATCGCCCTGTAATGCTTTACTTTATCACTAAGCGGCAGCGATAGTCGTGGAAGCATAAGATTGGCGAGACGACAACGATGCTACGATGGAGATCAAGGTGTCATGCCGGTGACGATGGTGATCATGACGGTGCTTCAGATATGGAGATCACAAGCACAAGATGATGATGGCCATATCATATCACTTATATTGATTGCATGTGATGTTTATCTTTTATGCATCTTATCTTGCTTTGATTGATGGTAGCATTAGAAGATGATCTCTCACTAAATTTCAAGATAAAAGTGTTCTCCCTGAGTATGCACCGTTGCCAAAGTTCGTCGTGCCCAGACACCACGTGATGATCGGGTGTGATAAGCTCTACGTCCATCTACAACGGGTGCAAGCGAGTTTTGCACATGCAGAATACTCAGGTTAAACTTGACGAGCCTAGCATATGCAGATATGGCCTCGGAACACTGAGACCGAAAGGTCGAGCGTGAATCATATAGTAGATATGATCAACATAGTGATGTTCACCATTGAAAGCTACTCCATTTTACGTGATGATCGGTTATGGTTTAGTTGATTTGGATCACGTGATCACTTAGAGGATTAGAGGGATGTCTTTATAAGTGGGAGTTCTTAAGTAATATGATTAATTGAACTTAAATTTATCATGAACTTAGTACCTGATAGTATCTTGCTTGTCTATGTTTGATTGTAGATAGATGGCCCGTGCTGTTGTTCCGTTGAATTTTAATGCGTTCCTTGAGAAAGCAAAGTTGAAAGATGATGGTAGCAATTACACGGACTGGGTCCGTAACTTGAGGATTATCCTCATTGCTGCACAGAAGAGTTACGTCCTGGAAGCACCGCTAGGTGTACCTCCTATGCCAGCAACTGCAAACATTGTGAATTCCTGGTAGTAGCGTGTTGATGACTACTCGATAGTTCAGTGTGCCATGCTTTACGGCTTAGAACCGGGACTTCAATGATGTTTTGAATGTCATGGAGCATATGAGATGTTCCGGGAGTTGAAGTTAATATTTCAACCAAATTCTTGGATTGAGAGATATGAAGTCTCTAATAAGTTCTATAGCTGCAAGATGGAGGAGAATAGTTCTGTCAGTGAACATATACTCATAATGTCTGGGTACCATAATCACTTGACTCAGCTGGGAGTTAATCTTCCGGTTGATAGTGTCATTGACAGAGTTCTTCAATCACTGCCACCAAGCTACAAGAGCTTCGTGATGAACTATAATATGCAAGGGATGAATAAGACAATTCCCGAGCTCTTCGCAATGCTAAAGGCTGCGGAGGTAGAAATCAAGAAGGAGCATCAAGTGTTGATGGTCAACAAGACCACTAGTTTCAAGAAAAAGGGTAAAGGGAAGAAGAAGGGGAACTTCAAGAAGAACAGCAAGCAAGTTGCTGCTCAGGAGAAGAAACCCAAGTCTGGACCTAAGCCTGAAACTGAGTGCTTCTACTGCAAGCAGACTGGTCATTGGAAGCGAAACTGCCCCAAGTATTTGGCGGATAAGAAGGATGGCAAGGTGAACAAAGGTATATGTGATATACATGTTATTGATGTGTACCTTACTAGAGCTCGCAGTAGCACCTGGGTATTTGATACTGGTTCCGTTGCTAATATTTGCAACTCGAAACAGGGAC
The DNA here is from genome assembly GCF_003073215.2 of Triticum urartu. NCBI lineage: Eukaryota > Viridiplantae > Streptophyta > Magnoliopsida > Poales > Poaceae > Triticum > Triticum urartu. The sequence continues at coordinate 580,405,225 of NC_053026.1, read as the reverse complement.
TACGGATTAAGCGAACACTGGCAAAGGACGAGGTGACGATGCGCGTGGGAAATGGTTCCAAAGTCGATGTGACCGCGGTCAGCACGCTACCTCTACATCTACCTTCGAGATTAGTATTAGAACTAAATAAATGTTATGTGGTGCCAGCATTGAGCATGAACATTATATCTGGATCTTGTTTGATGCGAGACAGTTATTCATTTAAGTCAGAGAATAATGGTTGTTCTATTTATATGAGTAATATCTTTTATGGTCATGCACCCTTGAAGAGTGGTCTATTTTGATGAATCTCGATAGTAGTGATACACATATTCATAATGTTGAAGCCAAAAGATGCAGAGTTGATAATGATAGTGCAACTTATTTGTGGCAATGTCGTTTAGGTCACATCAGTGTAAAGCGCATGAAGAAACTCCATACTGATGGACTTTTGGAACCACTTGATTATGAATCACTTGGTACTTGCGAACCATGCCTCATGGGCAAGATGACTAAAACGCCGTTCTCCGGAACTATGGAGAGAGCAACAGATTTGTTGGAAATCATACAGATGTATGTGGTCCGATGAATGTTGAGGCTCGTGGTGGATATCGTTATTTTCTCACCTTCACACATGATTTAAGCAGATATGGGTATATCTACTTGATGAAGCATAAGTCTGAAACATTTGAAAAGTTCAAAGAATTTCAGAGTGAAGTTGAAAATCATCGTAACAAGAAAATAAAGTTTCTACGCTCTGATCGTGGAGGAGAATATTTGAGTTACGAGTTTGGTCTACATTTGAAACAATGCGGAATAGTTTCGCAACTCACGCCACCCGGAACACCACAGCGTAATGGTGTGTCCGAACGTCGTAATCGTACTTTACTAGATATGGTGCGATCTATGATGTCTCTTACAGATTTACCACTATCGTTTTGGGGTTATGCTTTAGAGACGGCCGCATTCACATTAAATAGGGCACCATCGAAATCCGTCGAGACGACGCCTTATGAACTATGGTTTGGCAAGAAACCAAAGTTGTCGTTTCAGAAAGTTTGGGGCTGCGATGCTTATGTGAAAAAGCTTCAACTTGATAAGCTCGAACCCAAATCGGAGAAATGTGTCTTCATAGGATACCCAAAGGAGACTGTTGGGTACACCTTCTATCACATATCCGAAGGCAAGACATTCGTTACTAAGAATGGATCCTTTCTAGAGAAGGAGTTTCTCTCGAAAGAAGTGAGTGGGAGGAAAGTAGAACTTGATGAGGTAACTGTACCTGCTCCCTTATTGGAAAGTAGTACATCACAGAAATCGGTTTCTGTGACACCTACACGGACTAGTGAGGAAGTTAATGATGATGATCATGGAACTTCAGATCAAGTTGCCACTGATCCTTGTAGATCAACCAGAGTAAGATCCGCACCAGAGTGGTACGGTAATCCTGTTCTGGAAGTCATGCTACTAGATCATGATGAACCTACGAACTATGAAGAAGCGATGGTGAGCCCAGATTCCGCAAAATGGCTTGAAGCCATGAAATCTGAGATGGGATCCATGTATGAGAACAAAGTGTGGACTTTGGTTGACTTGCCCGTTGATAGGCAAGCAATTGAGAATAAATGGATCTTCAATAAGAAGACTGACGCTGACGGTAATGTTACTGTCTACAAAGCTCGACTTGTTACGAAAGGTTTTCGACAAGTTCAAGGGATTGACTACGATGAGACCTTCTCACCCGTAGCGATGCTTAAGTCTGTCCGAATCATGTTAGCAATTGCCGCATTTTATGATTATGAAATATGGCAGATGGATGTCAAAACTGCATTCTTGAATGGATTTCTGGAAGAAGAGTTGTATATGATGCAACCGGAAGGTTTTGTCGATCCAAAGGGAGCTAACAAAGTGTGCAAGCTCCAGTGATCCATTTATGGACTGGTGCAAGCCTCTCGGAGTTGGAATAAATGCTTTGATAGTGTGATCAAAGCATTTGGTTTTATACAGACTTTTGGAGAAGCCTGTATTTACAAGAAAGTGAGTGGGAGCTCTGTAGCATTTCTGATATTATATGTCGCTGACATATTGCTGATTGGAAATGATATAGAATTTCTGGATAGCATAAAGGGATAATTGAATAAGAGTTTTTCAATGAAAGACCTCGGTGAAGCTGCTTACATATTGGGCATCAAGATCTATAGAGATAGATCAAGACGCTTAATTGGACTTTTACAAAGCACATACCTTGACAAAGTTTTGAAGAAGTTCAAAATGGATCAAGCAAAGAAAGGGTTCTTGCTTGTGTTACAAGGTGTGAAGTTGAGTAAGACTCAATGCCCGACCACTGCAGAAGATAGAGAGAATATGAAAGATGTTCCTTATGCTTCAGCCATAGGCTCTATCATGTATGCAATGCTGTGTACCAGACTGATGTGTGCCTTGCTATAAATCTAGCAGGGAGGTACCAAATTAATCCTGGAGTGGATCACTGGACAGTGGTCAAGAACATCCTGAAGTACCTGAAAAGGACTAAGGATATGTTTCTCGTTTATGGAGGTGACAAAGAGCTCATCGTAAATGGTTACGTTGATGCAAGCTTTGACACTGATCCGGACGATTCTAAATCGCAAACCGGATACATGTTTACATTGAACGGAGGAGATGTCAGTTGGTGCAATTCTAAACAAAGCGTCATGGCGGGATCTACATGTGAAGCGGAGCACATAGCTGCTTCGGAAGTAGCAAATGAAGGAGTCTGGATGAAGGAGTTCATATCCGATCTAGGTGTCATACCTAGTGCATCGGGTCCAATGAAAATCTTTTGTGACAATAATGGTGCAATTGCCTTGGCGAAGGAATCCAGATTTCACAAGAGAACCAAGCACATCAAGAGACACTTCAATTCCATCCGGGATCTAGTCCAGGTGGGAGACATAGAAATTTGCAAGATACATACGGATCTGAATGTTGCAGACCCGTTGACTAAGCCTCTTCCACGAGCAAAACATGATCAGCACCAAGGCTCCATGGGTGTTAGAATCATTACTGTGTAATCTAGATTATTGACTCTAGTGCAAGTGGGAGACAGAAGCAAATATGCCCTAGAGGCAATAATAAAGTTGTTATTTATTTCCTTATATCATGATAAATTTTTATTATTCATGCTAGAATTGTATTAACCGGAAACATAATACATTGTGAATACATAGACAAACAGAGTGTCACTAGTATGCCTCTACTTGACTAGCTCGTTGATCAAAGATGGTTATGTTTCCTAACCATAGACATGAGTTGTCATTTGATTAACGGGATCACATCATTAGGAGAATGATGTGATTGACTTGACCCATTCCGTTAGCTTAGCACTTGATCGTTTAGTTTGTTGCTATTGCTTTCTTCATGACTTATACATGTTCCTATGACTATGAGATTTTGCAACTCCCGTTTACCGGAGGAACACTTTGTGTGCTACCAAACGTCACAACGTAACTGCGTGATTATAAAGGTGCTCTACAGATGTCTCCGAAGGTACTTGTTGGGTTGGCGTATTTCAAGATTAGGATTTGTCACTCCGATTGTCGGAGAGGTATCTCTGGGCCCTCACGGTAATACACATCACTTAAGCCTTGCAAGCATTGCAACTAATGAGTTAGTTGTGGGATGATGTATTACGGAACAAGTAAAGAGACTTGCCGGTAACGATATTGAACTAGGTATTGAGATACCGACGATCGAATCTCGGGCAAGTAACATACCGATGACAAAGGGAACTACGTATGTTGTTATGCGGTCTGACCAATAAAGATCTTCGTAGAATATGTAGGAGCCAATATGAGCATCTAGGTTCCGCTATTGGTTATTGACCGGAGACGTGTCTCGGTCATGTCTACATAGTTCTCGAACCCGTAGGGTCCGCACGCTTAATGTTACAATGACAGTTATATTATGAGTTTATATGTTTTGATGTACCGAAGGTTGTTCGGAGTCCCGGATGTGATCACGGACATGACGAGGAGTTTCGAAATGGTTGAGACATGAAGATTGATATATTGGAAGCCTATGTTTGGATATCGGAAGGGTTCCAGGTAAAATCGGGATTTTACCGGAGTACCGAGAGGTTACCGGAACCCCCCGGGAATCAAATGGGCCTTAGTGGGCCTAGGTGGAAGAGAGGAGAGGAGGCAAGGGCTGGCCGCGCGCCCCTCCCCCCCTAGTCCGAATAGGACAAGGAGAGGGGGGGGCGCCCCCCCCCCTTCCTTCCTTCTCCTCCACTCCTTCCCCCTCAAGTCCTAATCCAGCTAGGAAAGGAGGGGAGTCCTACTCCCGGTGGGAGTAGGAATCCTCCTGGCGCGCCCTCTTCCTTGGCCGGCCGCACCCCCCCCCCCTTGCTCCTTTATATACAGGGGCAGGGGCACCCTAGAGACACAATAATTTATCATTGATCTCTTAGCCGTGTGCGGTGCCCCCCTCCACCATAGTCCACCCCGATAATACTGTAGCGGTGCTTAGGCGAAGCCCTGCGTCGGTAGAACATCAACATCGTCACCACGCCGTCGTGCTGACGAAACTCTCCCTCAACACTCGGCTGGATCGGAGTTCGAGGGACGTCATCGGGCTGAACGTGTGCTGAACTCGGAGGTGTCGTACGTTCGGTACTTGATCGGTCGTATCGTGAAGACGTACGACTACATCAACCGTGTTGTGATAACGCTTCCGCTTTTGGTCTACGAGGGTACGTGGACAACACTCTCCCCTCTCGTTGCTATGCATCACCATGATCTTGCGTGTGCGTAGGAAATTTTTTGAAATTACTACGTTCCCCAACACGATGAAGTCCTTATTGCCGAGGCTCTCATCATCCTCGGAGACTGCACGATAACTATCATCGTCTGGGTCATTGGGCATGGTCTGATTATGAGGGTTGTCTTGTTCCTCCTGTTCGGATGCAGCCCCGACAGGGTCTTCGTTGTTTTCGGCGTCGCCCGGAGTACTATTCTCTCCGGTGCCAATATTTCCGTCATTTGGGCGACGAGGCTTAGAGCGGCGTTTAGGGCACCGGCGCTTGGACTGTGTCTCAGAAGGTTTATTCGCAACTGGATCTTATTCGTCATCGTCGCTAGCTTTTTTATGTGTCAGCCATGTACACATCGTACGAAGAGGTGGCCGTCCAACATCCAGTAAATGGTGGGTTTTGGCCTTGCTCCTGGTCGGAATCGTCGTCCATACCGTCGATGTCTTCGGCGCAGTAATCGAGCACGTTGGTTAAATCATCGACAGTGGCTATGAAGTGGGTGGCGGGTGGGAAACAAAATTTCCCATCATCAGCCTCTGGCTCAAACCGAACATAGTTCGGCTGTGAGTCCTTCTCCAAGGACAAGTTCTTTAAAGAGTTTAGCACATCACCCAAGGGTGAGTGCTGGAAGATGTCTGCGGCGCTAAATTTGAAGATCGATAATCGATCTAGCTCGGTGTCCGCAAGCGTATATGGTCCGGAATTTATAGCCGGAGACGAATCCGGAGTTCCATTGACGCAGATATTGCGAGGCGCCGAGTCCGTGCGGCTCCAACGCCGCGGACTCTGTGGCTTCGGATGGCACAATCTGCTCCGGTTCTAAGGCCGTTGCAGCAACAGGAACCATCTCCTGGATGTGATCAGATGACAGATTTAAGTCATGTTCTTCGGGGCGAGGGGGAATGATCGCTGCAGTCTCAAATCCATTGAAGATCAAGTCTCCATGGATATCCGCGACGTAGTTCAAGCTTCCAAATCTAACCTGGTGGCCAGGGGCCTAGCTATCAATCTGCTCCAGATGACCGAGCGAGTTGGCCCGCAGTACGAAGCCACCGAACACGAAAATCTGTCCGGGGAGGAAGGTTTCTCCTTGGACTGCGTCCCTATAGACGATTGAAGGGCGGGGTGCGGGGTGTCGTCGTTGTCAGCAGAAGATGGAGAGGAAGGGGATGGGGCTAGCAAAGCTAAAGGAAAAGGGGATAGGTGTATTTTTATGGATATTAGTTGCATTTTTTAACAACTTGTAATATGAAATTGTAGTTATTTTAATGACAATTCAGTGTTGTAAATTTCAGATTCTATAAGATATTTTAAAAAACTTGGTAGTGATAGTAGCTTCAAACCAAGCACCCGTTTTAGATTGTTTTTCTATTTGAATGTGTTAATTTTTTATTGTATTTGATTATTGTGTCGAGGATCACGATGTTAAATTTTTATTGTATTTGATTATTGTGTTGAGGATCACATGAAAATATTTATGTGCATTGTTAGTGTGTATTGACTATTATGGTTTTGCGTCAAAAAATCAATAAGAGTACGCCCTGCCATAAAAAAATCGTCCTCCGCCTCTATTTGTGAGGACCGATTCGACAAATAATCACCAATCCACACAATTATCAACAAGATCAAGTGAGAAATCAGGATCTCAGTTGAAGAATTCACTCACAACTACCCTGTCTTACATGGAAGGTAGCTAGTTCTACGCTAGATATGGGGACTATGAAATACATACATTTTAGGGTTTTCCGTATCGGGGCAAGCTATAAGTAGCCGTAACATGAGTTTTTTTCCCCTACGCCACGTCGGCTAGGGTTTCCCCTCCTCCTAGGCGATCCCGATCGCCTTCGAGTTCCCATCACAAAAACCTCCGATCCCCGGCGGGCTTCTGTCCGCCTACGGTCTACCCTTCACCTCTCGCTGCGATCGTAAAGCGTGTGTGACCGAACGGAGTCTGCGATGGCTTCACCGTCCGATGCCCAATCTGGCACCAGTGGAGGCGGGTTTGATGAATAGGCAAGATCGAATCTAGGAGATTTCCTAGATCAATTGGATCTCAATGACGATGAATTTGAGGACGTGGAGATTGATGAGGATGATCCGGAGATACAGGAAAGTGTTCGATGGCTCGCCATCGCTAGGGTTCACACCAGCAAAAGCTTCAGCCCTTCAGCTTTCTACAAGCACATGAGAGCTGCTTGGAACCCGGCTCAGAACGTGCGTTTTCGTCCGGTAGGGCCGAATCGATTCGTCGTCCAAGCTTCATGTTTGGGTGATTGGGAGAGAATAATGATGCAAGGTCCATGGTTATTCCGTAATATGGTTGTACTCCTACTGCCGTATGATGGATTCTCTAAAGCGGATGAAGTTGAAGTCATTCATCTGTCGATATGGTTGCAAATCCATAAACTTCCAGTCCCATATTGCAAGCAAAGTATCGTGGAGAAACTGCTGAAAGGTGCTGGGGAGATAATGGATATGAGGTTAAACGGAAGTACTCGAGGCGACTACATAAGGGTGAGGGTGAGACATGATACCCGACAAGCCCTTACAAAATTTGTGAGTATTGTCCGAGGCAAGGAACGCCAAGTTTTTTTGGTTCGCTATGAAAAACTGGCAAGATTCTGTAAGAGATGTGGCCTTATCGGCCATGAGCATAAAGAGTGTGGATCCGGTGTTCATGATGTTAAGTCTCTCAAATTTGGATATTGGTTGTATGCTGATAATCTTGGCAGTAATCGTCCTGATAGTAAACCCAATGGGGCAACAAACCAAGGGGCCGGTATGGATGGATCCCTCTCGAAGGGAGGGGTTGGTACAGAGCAGGATCCGAACGATCCAGAGGTTGCGGATACTGCATCTAGCCCGGTGAAAAAAGCAGGTGTGAGGACGGATGTGGCCAGGGAACCAAAGAAAAGGCTGAATATGGACGAGGCCGAGGACAATGAGCAGGATCATATGGGTACTGCGAACAAGGTGCTGGCTATTACGGATGGGAGCGGTGCGGATACACATGGAGCTTCACCTACGAGTATTACCTCTAGCAGTAAAAGGTTAAAGATAACCAAGGGGAGTGACAATAATGAGATATCGGCGGCCTCCCTTGAGGAGGACCGCCGGACGCAATGAATATCTTAGTATGGAACTGCCGGGGGGGAACCGCCGGACAGTTCGTGAGGTGTTGGCACTCTGCAAAGCCAACGTCCCCAAGCTTGTTTTTCTTTGTGAAACAAGACAAGCTTCAGACAAAATTCAGAAACTTAAATGGAGACTAGGGCTGAAGGGTTTCCATGGTGTTAATAGTGATGGAAAAAGTGGAGGTTTAGCGTTGTTTTGGGACGAGTGTCTCTCAGTGACCATACTCGACTCTTGCAACCGGTACATCAATGTCAAGGTTACTGATGCTGGCACAGGGGTCTCGTGGAGAGGTACTTTCGTCTATGGGGAGCCTAGAGTGGAGAACAGGCACCTCATGTGGGATCACCTGTCCAGATTACGAGCTATATCACAGGATCCATGGCTCGTATGTGGAGATTATAATGAAGCAATGTGGCAACATGAACATCTTTTGAGATCATTGCGATTAGAGACGCAAATGACAGCCTTCAGAGATTGCTTGATGGTGTGTGAGCTGGAGGATTTGGGTTTTTCCGGGGTTCCGTTTACATACAATAACGGCCAGCATGGTAATCGCAATGTACAGGTCCGGCTTGATCGTGCTTGTGCAGACGAAGGGTGGAGAGAGTTGTTTCTAGCGGCAGAAGTCTCCCACCTGGCTACTTCTTGTTCGGATCATGCACCGGTGCTAGTGCAATTGCAGGAGGCACCGGATCGCCGGACCAAGTGTAAAAGCCCACGTTACGAGATTATGTGGGAAAGACACCCAGTCTTCTCAGAGGTCATAAACAAGGCTTGGGAGTGCAATAAACCGGTCGAAGGGCAGCCCTCGATAGCGACTTCCCTGGCTGGGTTGATGAAGGATCTAAAGAGTTGGAGCAAAGATAACTTTGGTAATGTTCTAAAAGAGATCGAGACCCTCCGGTCGCAACTATCTGAACTGCAAATTGGAGGGGCGGATGCCTCTCAGGTCCGGCGCAAAATGAACCAGTTGGATGAACTCTTATATAGAGAGGAGATGATGTGGCTCCAGAGGTCACGCATTACTTGGCTAAAGGAAGGAGAGAGGAACACGAGCTACTTGCATAGGAGAGCAGTCTGGCGTGCTCGCCGGAATCATGTTCAGCGCCTTCTAAAGGCCGATGGCTCCTGGTGCTCTTCTCCGACAGACATGGAAAGGATGGCAACGTCGTACTTTAAGGAAGTGTACACCAAAGATCCCACCCTTGAGTCCAGGGAGGTTCTTGAGTGCATTACAACTAAAGTCACAGACGAGATGAATGAATCTTTGTGCAAACCATACTCTGAGCAGGAAATATCGGATGCTTTGTTTCAAATCGGCCCCTTGAAGGCCCCGGGCACGGACGGTTTTCCGGCCCGCTTCTATCAGCGCAATTGGGCGGTGTTTAAGGAACAAGTTGTTGCAGCAGTCCAGGAGTTCTTTCAGACGGGAATCATGTGTTGGAAATATGCCCTAGAGGCAATAATAAATTAGTTATTATTATATTTCCTTGTTCATGATAATTGTTTATTATCCATGCTAGAATCGTATTGATAGGAAACTCAGATACATGTGTGGATACATAGACAACACCATGTCCCTAGCAAGCCTCTAGTTGACTAGCTCGTTGATCAATAGATGGTTACGGTTTCCTAACCATGGACATTGGATGTCATTGATAATGGGATCACATCATTAGGAGAATGATGTGATGGACAAAGACCCAATCCTAAGCCTAGCACAAGATCATGTAGTTCATATGCTAAATCTTTTCTAATGTCAAGTATCATTTCCTTAGACCATGAGATTGTGCAACTCCCGGATACCGTAGGAGTGCTTTGGGTGTGCCAAACGTCACAACGTAACTGGGTGGCTATAAAGGTACACTACAGGTATCTCCGAAAGTGTCTGTTGGGTTGGCATGAATCGAGACTGGGATTTGTCACTCCGTGTAAACGGAGAGGTATCTCTGGGCCCACTCGGTAGGACATCATCATAATGTGCACAATGTGATAAAGGAGATGATCACGGGATGATGTGTTACGAAACGAGTAAAGAGACTTGCCGGTAACGAGATTGAACAAGGTATCGGGATACCGACGATCGAATCTCGGGCAAGTATCGTACCGCTAGACAAAGGGAATTGTATACGGGATTGATTAAGTCCTTGACATCGTGGTTCATCCGATGAGATCATCGTGGAACATGTGGGAGCCAACATGGGTATCCAGATCCCGCTGTTGGTTATTGACCGGAGAGTCATCTCGGTCATGTCTGCATGTCTCCCGAACCCGTAGGGTCTACACACTTAAGGTTCGGTGACGCTAGGGTTATAGAGATATTAGTATGCGGTAACCTGAAAGTTGTTCGGAGTCCCGGATGAGATCCCGGACGTCACGAGGAGTTCCGGAATGGTCCGGAGGTAAAGATTTATATATGGGAAGTCTTGTTTTGGTCGCCGGAAAAGTTTCGCGCATTATCGATATTGTACTGGGAGTGCCGAAAGGGGTCCGGGGGTCCACCAAGGGGGTCCACCTTCCCCGGGGGGGAACATGGGCTGTAGGGGTGTGTGCCTTGGCCTATATGGGCCAAGGGCACCAGCCCCAAGAGGCCCATGCGCCAAGAGATAAGGGAAAGGAAGAGTCCTAGAAGGGGAAGGCACCTCCTAGGTGCCTTGGGGAGGAGGGACTCCTCCCTGGCCGCACCCTTCCTTGGAGGAAGGGCCAAGGCTGCGCCCCCCCCCCTCTCCCTTGGCCCTATATATAGTGGGGGGAAGGGAGGGCAGCAACACCTAAGCCCTCGCGCCTCCCTCTCCCTCCCATGACACATCTCCTTCCTCCCGCAGCGCTTGGCGAAGCCCTCTTGGAATCCCGCTACTTCCACCACCACGCCGTCGTGCTGCTGGATCTCCATAAACCTCTCCTCCCCCCTTGCTGGATCAAGAAGGAGGAGACATCGCTGCTCCGTACGTGTGTTGAACGCGGAGGTGTCGTCCGTTCGGCGCTAGGATCATCGGTGATTTGGATCACGACGAGTACGACTCCATCAACCCCGTTCTATTGAACGCTTCCGCGCGCGATCTACAAGGGTATGTAGATCCACTCCTCCCTCGTTGCTGGTTTCTCCATAGATAGATCTTGGTGACACGTAGGAAAATTTTGAATTTATGCTACGTTCCCCAACAGTGGCATCATGAGCTAGGTCTATGCGTAGTTTCTATGCACGAGTAGAACACAAAGTAGTTGTGGGCATTGATTTTGTTCAATATGCTTACCGTTACTAGTCCAATCTTGATTCGGTGGCATTGTGGGATGAAGCGGCCCGGACCGACCTTACACGTACTCTTACGTGAGACTGGTTCCACCGACTGACATGCACTAGTTGCATAAGGTGGCTAGCGGGTGTCTGTCTCTCCCACTTTAGTCGGATCGGATTCGATGAAAAGGGTCCTTATGAAGGGTAAATAGCAATTGGCATATCACGTTGTGGTTTTTGCGTAGGTAAGAAACGTTCTTGCTAGAAACCCATAGCAACCACGTAAAACATGCAAACAACAATTAGAGGACGTCTAACTTGTTTTTGCAGGGTATGCTATGTGATGTGATATGGCCAAAAGGATGTGATGAATGATATATGTGATGTATGAGATTGATCATGTTCTTGTAATAGGAATCACGACTTGCATGTCGATGAATATGACAACCGGCAGGAGCCATAGGAGTAGTCTTAATTTATTTATGACCTGCGTGTCAACATAAACGTCATGTAATTACTTTACTTTATTGCTAACCGTTAGCTGTAGTAGTAGAAGTAATAGTTGGCGAGGCAACTTCATGGAGACACGATGATGGAGATCATGATGATGGAGATCACGGTGTCATGCCGGTGACGATGATGATCATGGAGCCCCGAAGATGAAGATCAAAAGGAGCAATATGATATTGGCCATATCATGTCACTATTTGATTGCATGTGATGTTTATCATGTTTATGCATCTTGTTTACTTAGAATGACGGTAGTAAATAAGATGATCCCTCACTAAAAATTTCAAGAAAGTGTTCCCCCTAACTGTGCACCGTTGCGAAAGTTCGTCGTTTCGAAGCACCGCGTGATGATCGGGTGTGATAGATTCTTACGTTCGAATACAACGGGTGTTGACGAGCCTAGCATGTACAGACATGGCCTCGGAACACATGCAAAACACTTAGGTTGACTTGACGAGCCTAGCATGTACAGACATGGCCTCGAAACACAAGAGACCGAAAGGTCGAGCATGAGTCGTATAGAAGATACGATCAACATGAAGATGTTCACCGATGTTGACTAGTCCGTCTCACGTGATGATCGGACACGGCCTAGTTGACTCGGATCATGTAATCACTTAGATGACTAGAGGGATGTCTATCTGAGTGGGAGTTCACAAGATGAACTTAATTATCCTGAACATAGTCAAAAGGTCTTCGCAAATTATGTCGTAGCTCGCGCTTCAGTTCTACTGTTTAGATATGTTCCTAGAGAAAATTTAGTTGAAAGTTGATAGTAGTAATTATGCGGACTAGGTCCATAAACTGAGGTTTGTCCTCATTGCTTCATAGAAGGCTTATGTCCTTAATGCACCACTCAGTGTGCTGAACCTCGAACATTGTCTATGGATGTTGCGAACATCTGACATACACATTTTGATAACTACGTGATAGTTCAGTTAAACGGCTTAGAGTTGAGGCACCTAAGACGTTTTGAAACGTCGCGAAACATATGAGATGTTTCGAGGGCTGAAATTGGGATTTCAGGCTCGTGCCCACGTCAAGAGGTATAAGACCTCCGACGATTTTCTTAGCCTGCAAACTAAGGGAGAAAAGCTCAATTGTTGAACTTGTGCTCAGATTGTCTGAGTACAACAATCGCTTGAATCGAGTGGGAGTTGATCTTCCAGATGAAATAGTGATGGTTCTCCGAAGTCATTACCACCAAGTTGCTTGAGCTTCGTGATGAACTATAATATATCAGGGACATATATGATGATCCTTGAGATATTCGCGATGTTTGACACCACAAAAGTAGAGATCAAGAAGGAGCATCAATTTTTGATGGTTGGTGAAACCACTAGTTTCAAGAAGGGCAAGGGCAAAAAGGGATGCTTCATGAAACGGCAAATCAGCTGCTGCTCTAGTGAAGAAACCCAAGGTTGAACCCAAACCCGAGACTAAGTGCTTCTGTAATAAAGGGAACAGCCACTGGAGCCGAATTACCCTAGATACTTGGTAGATAAGAAGGCTGGCAAGGTCGATAGAAGTATATTGGATGTATTATGTTAATGTGTACTTTACTAGTACTCCTAGTAGCACCAGGGTATTAGATACCGGTTCGGTTGCTAAGTGTTAGTAACTCGAAATAAAAGCTATGGAATAAACGGAGACTAGCTAAAGGTGAGATGACGATATGTGTTGGAAGTATTTCCAAGGTTGATCAAATATCGTACGCTCCCTCTACCATCGAGATTGGTGTTTGCGTTGAGCATAGACATGATTGGCTTATGTCTATCACAATACGGTTATTCATTTAAAGAGAATAATGGTTACTCTGTTTGTTTGAATAATACCTTCAATGGTCTTACACCTGAAATGAATGGTTTATTGAATCTCGATCGTAGTGATACACATGTTCATGCCAAAAGATAGTAATGATAGTACCACCTACTTGTGGCACTGCCATGTAAGTCATATCGGTATAAAACGCATGAAGAAGCTCCATGTTGATGGATCTTTGGGCTCACTTGTTTTGAAAGGTTTGAGACATGCGAACCATGTCTATTGGTGTATATGCATGAAGAAACTCCATGCAAATGGACCGTTTGGACTCACTTGATTTTGAATCACTTGAGACATGCAAATCATACCACATGGGCAAGATGACTGAAAGCCTCGTTTTCAGTAAAATGGAACTAGAAAGCAACTTGTTGGAAGTAATACATTTTGATGTGTGCAATCTAATGAGTGCTGAGGCATGTAGTGGATATCGTTATGTTCTTACTTCACAGATGATTTGAGTAGATGTTGAGTATATTTACTTGATGAATCACGAGTCTGAATTATTGAAAGGTTCAAGTAATTTCAGGGTGAAGTTGAAAGATCGTCGTGACAAGAGGATAAAATATCTATGATATGATCATAGAGATGAATATCTGAATTACGAGTTTGGCACAGAATTAAGACATTGTGGAAATTGTTTCACAACTAATACAGCCTGGAACACCATAGTGTGATGGTGTGTCCGAACATCATAACTGCACCCTATTGGATATGATGCATACCATGATGTCTCTTATCGAATTACCATGATAGTTTATGGGTTAGGCATTAAAAGACAACCACATTCACTTTAAATAGGGCACCACGTAATTCCGATGAGATGACACCATATGAACTATGGTTTAGAGAAACCTAAGATGTCATTTCTTAGAAGTTTGGGGCTGTGATGCTTATGTGAAAAAGTTTCAGGCTGATAAGCTCGAACCCAAAGCGGATAAATGCATCTTCATAGGACACCCAAAACAGTTGGGTATACCTCCTGTCTCAGATCCGAAAGTAATAAGGGATTGTTTCTAGAATCGGGTCCTTTCTCGAGGAAAAGTTTCTCTCGAAAGAATTGAGTGGGAGGATGGTGGAGACTTGATGAGGTTATTGAACCGTCTCTTCAACTAGTGTGTGGCAGGGCACAGGAGTTGTTCATGTGGCACCTACACCAATTGAAGTGGAAGCTTATGATAGTGATCATGAAACTTCAGATCAAGTCACTACCAAACCTCGTGGGATGACAAGGATGCGTACTACTTCTTAGTGGTACGTAATCATGTCTTGGAAGTCATGTTGCTAGACAACAATGAACCTACGAGCTATGGAGAAGCGATGGTGGGCCTGGATTCCAAAATGGCTCGAGGCCATATAATCCGAGAGAGGATCCATATATGAAAACAAAGTGTAGACTTTGGGAGAACTACTTGATGGTCGTAAGGCTGTTAGGTACATATGGATTTTAAAAGGAAGACGGACAATGATGGTAGGTATCACCATTAAGAAAGCTCGACTTGTCGTTAAGATGTTTTCCGACAAGTTCAAGGAGTTGACTGCGATGAGACTTTCTCACTCGTAGCGATGCTAAGAGTCTGTTGGAATTATATTAGCAATTACTGCATTATTTGTGAAATCTTGCAGATAGGATACAAAAAAAAACATTGTTTCCTCGACGATTTTTGAGGAAAGGTTGTATGTGATACAACCGGAAGGTTTTGTTAATCCTGAAAGATGCTAATAAGTATGCAAAGCTCCAGCAATCCTTCTAAGGACTGGAGTAAGCATCTCGGAGTTGGAATGTATACTTTGATAAGATGATCAAAGTTTTGGGTGTATACAAAGTTTATGAGAAACTTGTATTTCCAAAGAAGTGAGTGGGAGCACTATAGAATTTCTGATGAATATATGTTGTTGACATATTGTTGATCGGAAATGACGTAGAATTTCTGGAAAGCATATAGGGTTATTTGGAAAGTGTTTTTCAATGGAAAGTCTGGATTAAGCTACTTGAACATTGAGCATCAAGATCTATAAGGATAGATCAAAATTCTTAATGGTACTTTCAAATGAGCACATACCTTGACATGATCTTGAAGGTGTTCAAGATGGACCAGTCAAAGAAGGAGTTCTTGCCTGAGTTGTAAGGTATGAAGTTAAGACTTAAAGCTCGACCACGGCAGAAGAAAGAGGAAGGACGAAGGTCGTCCCCTATGCTTTTGTCATAGGCTCTATACGGTATGCCATGCTATGTACCGCACCTGAAATGTGCCTTGCCATGAGTCAGTCAAGGGGTACAAGAGTGATCCAAGAATGGATCACAAGACAGCGGTCAAAGTTATCCTTAGTAACTAGTGGACTAAGGAATTTTCTCGATTATGGAGGTGGTAAAAGAGTTCGTCGTAAAGGGTTACGCCGATGCAAACTTTGACACTAATCCAGATTATTCTGAGTAGTAAACTGGATTCGTATAGTAGAACAGTTATTTGGAATAGCTCCAAATGTAGCGTAGTAGTTGCATCTACAAGATGACATAGAAATTTGCGAAGTACATACGGATCTGAAAGATTCAGACCCGTTGACTATAACATCTCTCACAAGCATAACATGTTCAAACCCAGAACTAATCAAGTGTTAATCACAAGGTAATGTGAACTAGATTATTGACTCTAGTAAACTCTTTGGGTGTTAGTCACATGGGGATGTGACCTTGAGTGTTAATCACATATCGATGTGAACTGGATTATTGACTCTAGTGCAAGTGGGAGACTGTTGGAAATATGCCCTAGAGGCAATAATAAATTAGTTATTATTATATTTCCTTGTTCATGATAATCGTTTATTATCCATGCTAGAATTGTATTGATAGGAAACTCAGATACATGTGTGGATACATAGACAACACCATGTCCCTAGCAAGCCTCTAGTTGACTAGCTCGTTGATCAATAGATGGTTACGGTTTCCTGACCATGGACATTGGATGTCATTGATAACGGGATCACATCATTAGAAGAATGATGTGATGGACAAAGACCCAATCCTAAGCCTAGCACAAGATCATGTAGTTCGTATGCTAAAGCTTTTCTAATGTCAAGTATCATTTCCTTAGACCATGAGATTGTGCAACTCCCGGATACCGTAGGAGTGCTTTGGGTGTGCCAAACGTCACAACGTAACTGGGTGGCTATAAAGGTACACTACAGGTATCTCCGAAAGTGTCTGTTGGGTTGGCACGAATCGAGACTGGGATTTGTCACTCCGTGTAAACGGAGAGGTATCTCTGGGCCCACTCGGTAGGACATCATCATAATGTGCACAATGTGATCAAGGAGTTGATCACGGGATGATGTGTTACGAAACGAGTAAAGAGACTTGCCGGTAACGAGATTGAACAAGGTATCGGGATACCGACGATCGAATCTCGGGCAAGTATCGTACCGCTGGACAAAGGGAATTGTATACGGGATTGATTAAGTCCTTGACATCGTGGTTCATCCGATGAGATCATCGTGGAACATGTGGGAGCCAACATGGGTATCCAGATCCCGCTGTTGGTTATTGACCGGAGAGTCATCTCGGTCATGTCTGCATGTCTCCCGAACCCGTAGGGTCTACACACTTAAGGTTCGGTGACGCTAGGGTTATAGAGATATTAGTATGCAGTAACCCGAAAGTTGTTCGGAGTCCCGAATGAGATCCCGGACGTCATGAGGAGTTCCGGAATGGTCCGGAGGTAAAGATTTATATATGGGAAGTCTTGTTTTGGTCGCCGGAAAAGTTTCGCGCATTATCGGTATTGTACCGGGAGTGCCGAAAGGGGTCCGGGGGTCCACCAAGGGGGTCCACCTGCCCCGGGGGGCCACATGGGCTGTAGGGGTGTGTGCCTTGGCCTATATGGGCCAAGGGCACCAGCCCCAAGAGTCCCATGCGCCAAGAGATAAGGGAAAGGAAGAGTCCTAGAAGGGGAAGGCACCTCCTAGGTGCATTGGGGAGGAGGGACTCCTCCCTGGCCGCACCCTTCCTTGGAGGAAGGGCCAAGGCTACGCCCCCCCCCCTCTCCCTTGGCCCTATATATAGTGGGGGGAAGGGAGGGCAGCAACACCTAAGCCCTCGCGCCTCCCTCTCCCTCCCATGACACATCTCCCTCCTCCCGCAGCGCTTGGCGAAGCCCTGTTGGAATCCCGCTACTTCCACCACCACGCCGTCGTGCTGCTGGATCTCCATCAACCTCTCCTCCCCCCTTGCTGAATCAAGAAGGAGGAGACGTCGCTGCTCCGTACGTGTGTTGAACGCGGAGGTGCCGTCCGTTCGGCGCTAGGATCATCGGTGATTTGGATCACGACGAGTACGACTCCATCAACCCCATTCTCTTGAACGCTTCCGCGCGCGATCTACAAGGGTATGTAGATCCACTCCTCCCTCGTTGCTGGTTTCTCCATAGATAGATCTTGGTGACACGTAGGAAAATTTTGAATTTCTGCTACGTTCCCCAACATCATGGCCCGTTGCTTGATCCTAAGCTTAGGTCTTGAGTTACATCTCCCCCTCCGCGGGTATCCGGCTTGGAGGGGTCGGGAATTCGGACGTAGCTAGTCCTTAAAATAGATGAAGGGTCGCCGCACTGCGTCTCTACCATGGCAACGTGGTGGGTGACTTGGGGAGAGTTAATTTCTCTTAGATCGGGTTTAAGCCCAACCTGGTCGTAATCCGTAGCGACCCCCAGGGCGGCGATGCGATCCATTGGATCTAGCTGCTCGACGAGCTCCGAGCTGACGTGTAGGTTGCTTTTGATGACCTGAGAGGTCACCGTCGGGGCAACAGCCGAACAGGCGGTCATGAGGAAACCACCTAGCCGGAGGGTTTGGCCGACAGCCAAGGCTCCCTTAGCAACGGCGCCGTCTTTAAAGACGGGAGGAGGAATCCTTCCTGATTGTGACGGCACAGAGGAACTCTTAATGAAAGCACCAATGTCGGTGTCAAAACCGGCGGATCTCGGGTAGGGGGTCCCGAACTGTGCGTCAAGGCCGGATGGTAACAGGAGACAAGGGACACGATGTTTTTACCCAGGTTCGGGCCCTCTCGATGGAGGTAATACCCTACTCCTGCTTGATTAATATTGATGATATGGGTAGTACAAGAGTAGATCTACCACGAGATCAAGGAGGCTAAACCCTAGAAGCTAGCCTATGGTATGATTGTTGTATATGGAGTTGATTGCCTACGGACTACAACCCTCCGGTTTATATAGACACCGGATAGGGTTAGGGTTACATAGAGTCAGTTACAATGGTAGGAGATCTTGAATATCCGCATCGCCAAGCTTGCCTTCCACGCCAAGGAAAGTCCCATCCGGACACGGGACAAAGTCTTCAATCTTGTATCTTCTAGTCCTGGAGTCCGGCTGAAGGTATAGTCCGGCTACCCGAACACCCCCTAATCCAGGACTCCCTCCAGTGTTCATGGAGTATTTAGACAAGTTTGTTGTGGTGTTTATTGATGATATTATGGTATACTCGAAGAACGAGGAGGAGCACAAGAAGCATTTGCGCTTAGTTCTCGAGAAACTCAGGGAACACCAGTTGTATGCTAAGTTCAGCAAATGCGAATTCTGCCGCCGCCGCCGCAGTCCGCGCCGCCGCCGAGCGCCGCCGCCCCGCTGCCGGTTTTTTTATAAAGACCGACCGGTTTTTTCCTTTAGAACCCTAGATCCGGTTTTTTTCAGATTCACCGGTTTTTCTCGGTTCTTCTAATTGGCGGACGTTCGTCCGAACGATCGTTTTAACGAACGGTTCTTCGCCCGTTTGTAACAGCCAACGAATGCTCGTTCGTTAGTCTGTTCGTCAGTTTTCTTTTATCCGATCTTAGTTTCTGTTTCTCTTTTCGCTCGTTAGTCGGAATCAGGCGATTCAAGTGCCTGGAGTTTCGTCTCGAAACCCTCTTTCCGCTTAACCAACTCAAACAAGTTTTCTCTACTGTAAAATTTGACCTAGTTTTAGATTAGTAAACGAAGCTTCTTTCTTTCACCGTTTGAGTTTCGTTGCTCCTTTCAATTTGACTCTTTTTGCGAACCGGAGTTCTTAAGTTGAAACTTCTGGTCAACCTCTTTTGTTTGAGTTTTTCTTGTGCATCGTTGCTTGTTACTTATGTATGCTATTGTTTGCTTGCGATAGAACACCCGGAGTGCGAAGCGTGCTACTATGAGTCCATAGGTTTCGCAGATCGTCAGCAAGGCAAGTAACACTTTGATCATATCCCTTTTATCACCCAGTTTTTATGCATTAGTCTCAATCCTCAATCATTGCATGATTAGCATGTCATTAACTTGTGGGTTGGGAAGTAGTCGATGAGGTAGAACCTATTGCCCTGTTACATTCAAACCCTTGGGAGTTACTCTACGCTGTTGCTTATATATACTATGTCTATGCTATGCTCGTAGACGTGGTTTGGGTTTGAGTGAAATCCATGACAGATGTGAGCTTGTTAATTAATGGTTCAACTTAAGGTGGCAACTTAATCAAACATCTGGGTGGATTGAGGCACCTGGAGTACCCAGTGTTGCCTGTATTTTTGGAAATCCCGGAGTACCCGTGTGATCTTCCTATGGACCGCCACCCAGGCTCAAAGGGAACTGAGATGATTCATGCTATAAACTTCCGTGTGCAGCCACAAGCTATTATGGGATCTAGCATAGTTGAGTAAGTTACGTGAAGCTCTTGAAGAGGCAGATCAGCAGGTAGTGGGATGTAGGTTTGGTATGGTCTGTCCGGAGTAGAGAGTTAATGTTTCTGAAAGACTGTGTCTCGGTCATCCGTTTCTCAAACACCCTGTAGTGCGAGAAATCCAACGGAGGAGATCGAGTCTTGTGGGGAAAAGTGCGCAAACCTCTACAGAGTGTACAATCTAATCATGGTTAGCCGTGTCCCCGGTTATGGACAATTCTTGAGTATCTAGTACTTGGGTTATCACATGTATCCCATCACTCTTAATTAATATTGTTGGGTTGTTAATCACTTTAATTGGGATTGAGTTGGAGGAACCTTCTCAATGATGTTTCAACTACCATGATAGTTCAATAAAATCTATTCCTTTGTTGTAGGGAAAAATTGGCTTTTCGCAACTGTAATCTACCATGATAGAATTATTCTGTTCTTGCTCTACTGTGTTACATTGCCAGCATATTCCATGTGCCGACCCATTTTCGGGCTGCAACGTATCATGTTGCAGATTTTTCAGACGAGGAGTAAGGTTCGTTAGGTCGTTGTCGTGCAGCTCAGCTATGTCGTTGGAGTTGATGGACTCACTTTATCTTCCAAGCCTTCCGCTGTTATTGTATTAGATGGCCTTAAGCCATATTATTGTAATAAGCTCTCTCTTGAGACATTCGATGTAATAAGTGTGTGATTGCTACTCTGTTATAAATCCTTCGAGTACTGTGTGTGTCAGCATTACCGATCTAGGGATGACACTGAAGCACAGAGACTTGACAATCTGAGATCGGGTCGCTACATCGGGATGAGACTCCGGAAGAAAAGGAAAAAAGGAAAAGAGGCCATAAAAAAGAGAAAAGCCCCAAATAAAAAAAAGAGAAAAGAAAAAAAATGAAAAATGAGAGAAAAAGAGAGAAGGGAAATTTTACTATCCTTTTTCCACACTTGTGCTTCAAAGTAGCACCATGATCTTCATGATAGAGAGTCTCCTATGTTGTCACTTTCATATACTAGTGGGAATTTTACATTATAGAACTTGGCTTGTACATTCCAATGATGGTCTTCCGCAAAATGCCATACGTCTTCGTGAGAAAGAAAGTTGGATGCACACCCACTTAGTTTCTTTTGTTGAGCTTCCATACACTTATAGCTCTAGCGCTTCCATTGCATGGCAATCCCTACTCAGTCACATTGATATCTATTGATGGGCATCTCCATAGCCCCGTTGATACGCCTAGTTGATGTGAGACTATCTTCTCCTTTTTGTCTTCTCCACAACCACCATTCTATTCCACCTATAGTGTTATGTCCATGGCTCACGCTCATGTATTGTGTGAAGATTGAAAAAGTTTGAGAACGTCAAAAGTATGAAACAATTGCTTGGCTTGTCATCAGGGTTGTGCATGATTTAAATATTTTGTGTGGTGAAAATAGAGCATAGCCAGACTATATGATTTTGTAGGGATAACTTTCTTTGGCCATTTTATTTGGAGAAGACATGATTGCTTTGTTAGTATGCTTGAAGTATTACTATTTTATGTCAATATTAAGCTTTTGTCTTGAATCTTTCGGATCTGAACATTCATGCCAAAATAAAGAAAATTACATTGATAAATATGCAAGGTAGCATATTCCACATCAAAAATTCTATTTTTATCATTTACCTACTCAAGGACGAGCAGGAATTAAGCTTGGGGATACTTGATACGTCTCCAACGTATCTATAATTTCTAACTGTTCCATGCTATTATATTATCTGTTTTGGATGTTAATGGGATTTATTTTACACTTTTATATTATTTTTGGGACTAACCTACTAACCCAAGGCCCAGTGCAAATTGCGGTTTTTTTGCCTATTTCAGTGTTTCGCAGAAAAGGAATATGAAACGGAATCCAAACGGAATGAAACCTTTGGGAGAGTTATTTTTGGAACAAACCTGATCCAGAGGACTTGGAGTGGGTGTCAAGAAATCAACGACGAGGCCACAAGGCAGGGGGGCGCGCCTACCCCCCTGGGCCGCCCTCCACCCTCGTGGGCCCCTCATGGCTCCACCAACGTACTTCTTCCTCCTATATATATCCATATACCCCGAAAACATCCATGAGCACCACGAAACCCTATTTCCACCGCTGCAACCTTCTGTACCCAAGAGATCCCATCTTGGGGCCTTTTCCGGAGCTCCACCGGAGGGGGAATCGATAACGGAGGGCTTCTACATCAGCACCATAGCCTCTCCGATGATGTGTGAGTAGTTTACTTCAGACCTTCGGGTCCATAGTTATTAGCTAGACGGCTTCTTCTCTCTCTTTGGATCTCAATACAAAGTTCTCCTCGATCTTCTTGGAGATCTATTCGATGTACACTACTAGGGAAAAGCCTAGCAGCAGCGCGGTTTTAGGCCTATCAGTAGCGCGGGGCGATGCGCTACTGATAAGGCGCTACAGCTAACGTATAGCAGTAGCGTGCCTCCGCCGACGCTACTACTAAATCGACTTAGTAGTAGCGACTTCGCGGAGGAGCGCTTCTCCCAGCCCGCGCTACTACTATTATTTCGTAATTTATTTCTTTTTTATTTCATGTTGTATTCATACACCTCTATAGAAGTTTTCATACAACAGCAATTTAGAGATTGTTTTTACATCATAATGAGTTATTACATCATTGGGTGAAAGAACCGTGGACTAGTTTCAAGTGGATGATCTCAATACAAAGTTCTCCTCGATCTTCTTGGAGATCTATTCGATGTACACTACTAGGGAAAAAAGCCTAGCAGCAGCGCGGTTTTAGGCCTATCAGTAGCGCGGGGCGATGCGCTACTGATAAGGCGCTACAGCTAACGTATAGCAGTAGCGTGCCTCCGCCGACGCTACTACTAAATCGACTTAGTAGTAGCGACTTCGCGAGAGGAGCGCTTCTCCCAGCCCGCGCTACTACTATTATTCGTATTTTATTTCTTTTTTATTTCATGTTGTATTCATACACCTCTATACAAGTTTTCATACAACAGCAATTTAGAGATTGTTTTTACATCATAATGAGTTATTACATCACTGGGTGAAAGAACCGTGGACTAGTTTCAAGTGGATGGACATCCACTTGAAACTAATCCGTTCTTTCAGCAATGATATAATAAATATCATCATCATATCATTAACAACTTATCATCATAATACATCATTTTCATATAACACCTCCTCATGATCATCGTTTTGATATGGAGACATCACATAGCAAGTTGGTCACTAGTCATAATCACAACTACTCCTCATCATCAACTCTAACACATTGTACCACATAATAAACATATTGTACCTCATAGGACCTACTACATTCTCTTAGGACCTACTATATTCTCTAAGGTAAAATAGCAAAAAACAAGATAGCCCCTGGCTCTCCATTATGGAGAATGGAGATTATCCTGTCTCCAATTCTTGCCTTTCGCTTAATGTTGCTTCCAAGAACCTCCTTACGAATGTCCAACCATTTTTTCCACTCTTTGATTAGCATGTGTTCACCGGTTTCAGAAATTCGATATGCACAGGTGAGATCCGTAGGATGACCTGGCTGTATGTTTAGAACTTCAAGGCGACCATTGTAATACATCAGATGAGGCTCACAATCCATCAGGATTTTCTGTTGAAAAACATAGTAATAACTTCGTAGTTAGCAATGATGTACTAGTTTTAGAAGTATGCAAAAGATGAACGGATGTCGTAATAGTAAAAAATCTTACCAGGGTATCTCCATAGAAGTTATCGTGGTTCAACACGTGCACTAGTGGCACGTATTCACCATAATTTGGAGGAGTTCGATAATAGGTATTGTAATTCTCAAAGAAAGTACAAAATGCGATCAGATGATTTTTCTCCTTATAAGTTAATTCGGAGCCATCGGTGTAGTGGGTTTTGTCTACCATCTTTCGCACATTCTTTGAAGAATGAAAATAAGCTGTCAATGGAAATAAGCTGTCAACTATTTTGAAATAAACAATATAAATTAGTTAATAAATATGTTTGAGAAACTCACATAGCGGTAGAATCAGAAGCGTATCAACAAGGACCCAAATGTCCATATTGTTTTGCTCGATGTCAGGATCACCAAGATCCATGGTGACAATCATACCCTCATAAAAACCATACATTTTGCAAAGTGCTTCCCAATTTTGGCAACCAAAATGGGTTACGCTCTGAGAATTGTACAAATTTACTTCAAAATCCATATCATGATGGGTCCTTAGGTGTATTTACTTTGTTTCAAAATTTTCATGGTCTTCAAAACCCATCCTCTCCAAGACATAGTGTCTTGCATGTCATGGGATAAGCTAGTCGAATTGTAAAAGATGAAAATTAGACATTGAAATAGTTGAAGTCATGCTTAATAATTAAAAAAACACTTGTCGTTGTTGCGTACCCGTTTCAACATCGAAGGTCTCCTCGAGCTTAATGCTGAAGCACCGATCTTCGTCCAGCTCAACGAACATGTCGCACATACCTCGATGTCGTGGCACCAGCTGCACTCCCCCGGGAGACTGTCGTCGTCCGAGTACGACATTTCCTACGTTCATAATTCAAAGATTAAACTTGTACAATTAAATATATGTACTAAAAACCTAAATTAGATCATTATTTTTCGAGAAAATCCAGGCCACTCGATATTTCCTACATATTCTAGCACAAGTCATGCCAGAATTCACGGAAAAATCCGGCATGACCTTGCTAAAAAAGGACATATCGAGCGCCTGAAATTTGCCGGAACAGAAATTAATCAACACTCCTGCAAAACATAGGCCACTCGGAGGTGTAAACTGAACATGAACGCACTTGGGCAACAACATATCCTATTTGAGCAAATATGACATGTTCAACTAGTTTTATTAATTCAACTAGTTCTTACTAAATATAAACTTACTATAAATAAAAAAACTAGTTCTTTCTAAAAGTAAAGTAGTTCAACTAGTTATATTAATTATCTTACTAAAAATACATTAGTTCTATTAATTGAACTAGTTCAACTAGTTTTTTAATTTACTTACTAAACTAGTTCAACTACAACTAAAGTAGTTCAACTAGTTTATTAATTTACTTACTAAAAATAAAATAGTTGCTTTAACTAAAAAAATAAACTAGTTCTATTAATTTTCGTACCAAAAATAAAATAGTTGTATTAACTCAACTAGTTCAATTAAGCACTTACTATGAATAAAAATAAACTAGTTTTTACTAAAAATAAACTAGTTCAACTAGTTATATTAATTTTCTTACTAATTCTATTGAACACTTACTAAAATTTAACCCTAACTAATTTGATGAACTCTAAAATTTAATCCCAACTAATTCGATGAACTCTAAAACTAATTCTACTTAACAACTATTGTCATAATTAGCATCTAATTTGATGAACCCTAAATAATTAGATGAACTCTGAAATTTAACCCTAAGAACCCTAGCTATGAAGAGGTAGGGGAGGAGGAGGAGGAGGGCGTGCTCACCTCTGGCGCTGGTGGAGTTAGGGAGAGGGGCACGCGGCGTCGAGGTTGGGGACGGGGTCGGAGCGGCGGGCGCACGGCGGAGGGCGGCGATGTAGGGAGGTGTCGAGGTCGGGGTCGGGGGCGGCGTCGAGGTCGCGGGTGGGGCGGCGGCATCGAAGGTGTGCGGAGAGCGACGGGTCGCGCGCGGCGGCCGACGACGATGCAGGGCGGCGACAGCGGAGGAGTAGGGATTTGGGGGAAGTGGCCGTGGGGAAGAACGAACGCGCGGTAATTAAGTTAAAAGTAGCAGTAGCGCGTTCCAGGAAGTGCGCTGCTGCTACGGTAGCTATAGCGCGTTTCCTAACAAGCGCTACTGCTATTCCTTCTCTTTTTTATTTGCTTTCCATTTAATTTTATTTTCATTAGCAGTAGCGCCTTTGTCGTAAACGCTGCTACAAAACAAGTAGCGGTAGCGCGGTTCCACGTAGATCGCTACTACTATGTGTAGCCTATCGGCTAAGCCGTGGGAATTTTAGTAGTAGCGCTTTTGTACTCGGGCGCTACTGCTATAACTGTATCTGCAGCGCGTTTTAAATACGTTTGCTGCTAATTAGCACCAGCATCGTTTTTATCCCGCGCTACTGCTAATGTTCTGTGTATAGGGTTTTCCCTAGTAGTGGTAACTATTTTTGCAGTGCGTTTGTCAAAATCCGATGAATTGTGGGTTTATGATCAAGTTTATCTATGAACAATATTTGATTCTTCTCTGAAATCTTTTATGTACGATTAATTTATCTTTACAAGTCTCTTCGAATTATCAGTTTGGTTTGGCCTACTAGATTGATCTTTCTTGCAATGGGAGAAGTGCTTAGCTTTGGGTTCAATCTTGTCGTGTCCTTTCCCAGTGACAGCAGGGGCAGCAAGGCACGTATTGTATTGTAGCCATAGAGGATAAAAAGATGGGGTTTATATCATATTGCTTGAGTTTATCCCTCTACATCATGTCATCTTGCCTAATGCGTTACTCTGTTCTTATGAACTTAATACTCTAGATGCATGCTGGATAGCGGTCGATGTGTGGAGTAATAGTAGTAGATGCATAATCGTTTCGGTTTACTTGTCGCAGACGTGATGCCTATATACATGATCATGCCTAGATATTCTCATAATTATGCACTTTTCTATCAATTGCTCGACATTAATTTGTTCACCCACCGTAATACTTATGCTATCTTGAGCGAAGCCACTAGTGAAACCTATGGCCCCCGGGTCTATTCTCCATTATATTAATCTCCCGTCAACAAGTTATTTCTGGCACCGTTTATTTTGCAATCTTTACTATCAATCTATATCATAAAAATACCAAAAATATTTATCTTATTATTATTATCTCTAGCAGATCTCACTCTCGTAAGTGACCGTGAAGGGATTAACAACCCCTTTATCTCGTTGGTTGCAAGGTTCTTATTTGTTTGTGTAGGTACGAGGGACTTGCGTGTAGTCTCCTACTAGATTGATACCTTGGTTCTAAAAACTAAGGAAAATACTTACGCTAGTTTGCTGCATCACCCTTTCCTCTTCAAGGGAAAACCAACGCAGAGGTAGCAAGAAGGATTTCTGGTGCCGTTGCCGGGGAGATCTACGCACAAGTCAAGACATACCAAGTACCCATCACAAACTCTTATCCCTCGCATTACATTATTTTCCATTTGCATCTCGTTTTCCTCTCCCCCACTACACCCTTGCTGTTTTATTCGCCCTCTTTTCCGTTCGCCTCTTTTTCGCTTGCTTCTTGTGTGCTTGTGTGTTGGATTATTCGTCACGATGGCTCAAGATAATACTAAATTGTGTGACTTTTCTAATACCAACAATAATGATTTTATTAGCACTCCGATTGCTCCTCTTATCGATGCTGAGTCTTGTGAAATTAATGCTGCTTTGCTGAACCTTGTCATCAAAGATCTGTTTTCCGGCCTTCCTAGTGAAGATGCCGCTACCCATCTAAATAGATTTGTTGATTTGTGTGATATACAAAAGAAGAAAGATGTGGATAATGATATTGTTAAATTGAAGCTATTCCCGTTTTCATTACAGATCGAGCTAAAACTTGGTTTTCGTCTTTGCCTAAAAATAGTATCGATTCACGGAATAAGTGCAAAGATGCTTTTATCTCTAAGTATTTTCCTCCCTCTAAGATCATCTCTCTTAGAAACGATATTATGAATTTTAAGCAACTTGATCATGAACATGTTTCACAAGCTTGGGAGAGGATGACATTAATGATTCGCAATTGCCCTACACATGGTTTGAATCTTTGGATGATTATAGAAATTTTTTATGTCGGATTGAATTTTGCTTCTAGAAATCTTTTAGATTCAGCCGCGGGAGGCACTTTTATAGAAATCACTTTAGGAGAAGCTACCAAACTCCTAGATAATATTATGGTTAATTATTCTCAATGGCACACTGAAAGATCTACTAGTAAAAAGTGCATGCAATAGAAGAAATTAATGTTTTGAGTGGAAAGATGGATGAACTTATGAAATTATTTGCTAATAAGAGTGTTTCTTCTGATCCTAATGATATGCCTTTGTCTACTTTGATTGAGAATAATAATGAATCTATGGATGTGAATTTTGTTGGTAGGAACAATTTCGGTAACAATACATATAGAGGAATTTAATCCTAGGCCTTCCTAGTAATTCCTCTAATAATTATGGTAATTCCTACAACAATTCTTATGGAAATTATAATAAGATGACTTCTGATTTTGAATCTAATATTAAATATAATTTATTAGTTCGCAAAAGAGTTTCAATGCTTTGATTGAAAAATACTGTCTAAGATTGATGAGTTGGCTAGGAACGTGGATAGAATTTCTCTTGATGTTGATTCTTTGAAACTTATATCTATTCCACCTAAGCATGATATCAATGAGTCTCTCAAAGCTATGAGAATTTCCATTGATGAGTGCAAAGAAAGAACCGCTAGGATGCGTGCTAAAAAAGATTGCTTTGTGAAAGCGTGTTCTTCTAGTTTTCATGATAATAAGGATGAAGATCTAAAAGTGATTGATGTGTCCCCTATTAAATCTTTGTTTTGCAATATGAATCTTGATAATGATGGGACTGGAGATGAGTCAACTTTAGTTAAAAGGCGTCCCAATGATTCGGAGTTTTTAGATCTTGATGCAAAAATTGGTAAAAGTGGGATTGGAGAGGTCAAAACTTTACATAGCAATGAACCCACTATCTTGGATTTCAAGGAATTTAATTATGATAATTGTTCTTTAATAGATTGTATTTACTTGTTGCAATCCATGTTAAATTCTCTGCATGCTTATAATCAAAATAAAGCTTTTACTAAACATATCGTTGATGCTTTAATGCAATCTTATGAAGAAAAGCTTGAATTGGAAGTTTCTATCCCTAGAAAACTCTATGATGAGTGGGAACCTACTATTAAAATTAAAATTAAAGATCATGAATGCTATGCTTTATGTGATTTGGGTGCTAGTGTTTCCATAATTCCAAGAACTTTGTGTGATGTGTTAGGTTTCCGTGAAATTGATGATTGTTCTTTAAATTTGCACCTCGCGGATTCCACTATTAAGGAACCTATGGGAAGAATTAATGATGTTCTTATTGTTGCCA
Source organism: Triticum urartu (assembly GCF_003073215.2). Lineage (NCBI taxonomy): Eukaryota > Viridiplantae > Streptophyta > Magnoliopsida > Poales > Poaceae > Triticum > Triticum urartu. Next base: position 580,375,942 of record NC_053026.1, on the reverse strand, counting down.
ATAGGAATTATGTGCCTGTAGATTTCATTGTTCTTGATATAGATTGCAATCCTACATGTCCCATTATTCTTGGTAGACCTTTCCTTAGACTGATTGATGCAATTATTGATATGAAAGAAGGGAATATTAGATTCCAATTTCCATTAAGGAAAGGCATGGAACACTTTCTGAGAAAAAAAATTAAATTACCTTATGAATCTATTATGAGAGCCACTTATGGATTGCAAACCAAAGATGATAATACCTAGATCTATCCTTGCTTTTATGCCTAGCTAGGGGCGTTAAACGATAGCGCTTGTTGGGAGATAACCCAATTTTATTTTTGTTCCTTGCTTTTTGGTTCTATTTATTAATAAATAATTCATATAGCCTCTGTTTAGATGTGGTTTATGCTTTTAATTAGTGTTTTTTGCCAAGTAGAACCTTTGGGAAGACTTGGGGAAAGTCTTTGCAATCTTGCTGTAAAAAACATAAACTTTAGCGCTCACGAGATTTGCTGCCATTTTTTACTAGAGAGTGCGATTAGGTTTATTATTTTTTCATATAAATTAATTATGTACAGAAATTTATTTTAGAATTTTTGGGGTTACATAAGTATTCTAAACCTACATATTACTACAGACTGTTCTGTTTTTGACTGATTCTGTTTTTCGCGTCTTGTTTGCTAATTTTGGTGAATCTATGGCTAGTACCGGAGGTTATGAACCATAGAGAAGTTGGAATACAGTAGGTTTAACACCAATATAAATAAATAATTAGTTCACTATAGTAACTTAAGTGGTGGTTTGTTTTCTTATACTAACGGAGTTCATGAGATTTGCTGTTTAAGTTTTGTGTTGTGAAGTTTTCAAGTTTTGGGTAAAGATTTGATGGACTATGGAATAAGGAGTGGCAAGAGCCTAAGCTTGGGGATGCCCAATGCACCCCAAGGTAAAATTCAAGGACAACCAAAAGCCTAAGCTTGGGGATGCCCCGGAAGGCATCCCCTCTTTCGTCTTCTTCTAACGGTAACTTTACTTGAGGCTATATTTTTATTCACCACATGATATGTGTTTTGCTTGGAGCGTGTTGTGTGATTTGAGTCTTTGCTTTTTAGTTTACCACAATCATCCTTTCTGTACACATTTTTCGGGAGAGACACACATGAATTGGAATTTATTAGAATACTCTATGTGCTTCACTTATATCTTTTGAGCTAAGATAATTTTACTCTAGTGCTTCACTTATATCTTTTAGAGCACGGTGGTGGTTTTATTTTATAGAAATTACTGATATCTCATGCTTCACTTATATTATTTTGAGAGTCTTTTAGAACAACATGGTAATTTGCTTTGGTTGTAAAATTAGTCCTAATATGATAGGCATCCAAGATGGGTATAATAAAAACTATCATAAAAAGTGCATCGAATACTATGAGAAGTTTGATACTTGATGATTGTTTTGAGATATGAAGATGGTGATATTAGAGTCATGCTAGTTGAGTAGTTGTGAATTTGAGAAATACTTGTTTCTGAAGTTTGTGATTACCGTAGTATGCACGTATGGTGAACCGTTATGTGATGAAGTCGGAGGATGATTTATTTATTAATTGTCTTCCTTATGAGTGGTGGTCGGGGACAAGTGATGGTCTTTTCCTACCAATCTATCCCCCTAGGAGCATGCGTGTAGTACTTTGTTTCGATAACTAATAAATTTTTGCAATAAGTATGTGAGTTCTTTATGACTAATGTTGAGTCCATGGATTATACGCACTCTCACCCATCCACCATTGCTAGCCTCTCTAGTACCGCGCAACTTTCGCCGGTACCTTAAACCCACCATATACCTTCCTCAAAACAGCCACCATACCTACCTATTATGGCATTTCCATAGCCATTCTGAGATATATTTCCATGCAACTTTCCACCGTTCCGTTATTATGACACGCTTCATCATTGTCATATTGCTTCGCATGATCATGTAGTTGACATCGTTCATAATTCCTTCATACATGTCACTCATGAGTCATTGCATATCCCGGTACACTGCCGGAGGCATTCACATAGAGGTCCCAAGTGAGGAAAGGATGAAGGAGACTAAGATTCCCCCATGGGGATGAGACTCCGGATGAAAAGAAAAAAAGGAAAGGAGGCCATAAAAAGAGAAAGGGCCCAAATAAAAAAAGAGAAAAGAAAAAAATTTAAAAATGAGAGAAAAAGAGAGAAGGGACAATGTTACTATCCTTTTTCCACACTTGTGCTTCAAAGTAGCACCATGATCTTCATGATAGAGAGTCGCCTATGTTGTCACTTTCATATACTAGTGGGAATTTTACATTATAGAACTTGGCTTGTATATTCCAATGATGGGCTTCCTCAAGATGCCATAGGTCTTCGTGAGCAAGCAAGTTGGATGCACACCCACCTAGTTTTTCTTTTGTTGAGCTTCCATACACTTAAAGCTCTGGTGCATCCGTTGCATGGCAATCCCTACTCACTCTCATTGATATCTATAGATGGGCTTCTCCATAACCCGTTGATACGCCTAGTTGATGTGAGACTATCTTCTCCTTTTTGTCTTCTCCACAACCACCATCCTATTCCACCTATAGTGTTATGTCCATGGCTCAGGCTCACGTATTGCGTGAAGATTGAAAAAGTTTGAGAACATCAAAAGTATGAAACAATTTCTTGGCTTGTCATCGGGGTTGTGCATGATTTAAATATTTTGTGTGGTGAAGATAGAGCATAGTCAGACTATATGATTTTGTAGGGATAACTTTCTTTGGCCATGTTATTTTGAGAAGACATGATTGCTTTGTTAGTATGCTTGAAGTATTACTATTTTATGTCAATATTAAGCTTTTGTCTTGAATCTTTCGGATCTGAACATTCATGCCAAAATAAACAAAATAACATTGAGAAATATGCTAGGTAGCATTCCACATCAAAAATATTGTTTTTATCATTTACCTACTCACGAACGAGCAGGAATTAAGCTTGGGGATGCTAGATACATCTCCAACGTATCTATAACTTTTTATTGTTCCATCCTATTATATTATCTGTTTTGGATGTTAATGGGCTTTATTTTACACTTTTATATTATTTTTGCGACTAACCTACTAACCCAAGGCCCAGTGCAAATTGCTGTTTTTTGCCTATTTCAGTTTTTCGCAGAAAAGGAATATCAAATGGAATCCAAACGGACTGAAACCTTCAGGAGAGTTATTTTTGGAACAAACGTGATCAAGAGGACTTGGAATGGACGTTAATAAATCAACGAGGAGGCCACGAGGCAGGGGGCGCGCCAACCCCCTGGGCGCGCCCTCCACCCTCGTGCGCCCCTCGTGGCTCCACCGACCAACTTCTTCCTCCTATATATATCCATATACTCCGAAAACATCCAGGACCACCACGAAACTCTATTTCCACCGCCGCAACCTTCTTTACCCAAGAGATCCCATCTTGGGGCGTTTTTCGGATCTCCGCCGGAGGGGGAATCGATCACGGAGGGCTTCTACATCAACACCATAGCCTCTCCGATGATGTGTGAGTAGTTTACTCCAGACCGTCGGGTCCACAGTTATTAGCTAGATGGCTTCTTCTCTCTCTTTGGATCTCAATACAAATTTCTCCTCGATCTTCTTGGAGATCTATTCGATGTAACTCTTTTTGCGGTGTGTTTGTCGAGATCCGATGAATTGTGGGTTTATGATCAAGTTTATCTATGAACAATATTTGATTCTTGTCTCAAATATTTTATGTATGATTAAGTTATCTTTGCAAGTTTCTTCGAATTATCAGTTTGGTTTGTCCTACTAGATTGATCTTTCTTGCAATGGGAGAAGTGCTTAGCTTTTGGTTCAATCTTGCGGTGTCCTTTCCTAGTGACAGCAGGGACAGCAAGGCGCGTATTGTATTGTTGCCATCGAGGATAAAAGATGGGGTTTATATCATATTTTTGAGTTTATCCCTCTACATCATGTCATCTTGCCTAATGTGTTACTCTGTTCTTATGAACTTAATACTCTAGATGCATGCTAGATAGCAGTCGATGTGTGGAGTAATAGTAGTAGATGTAGAATCGTTTCGGTCTACTTGTCGCAGACGTGATGCCTATATACATGATCATGCCTAGATATTCTCATAATTATGCACTTTTCTATCAATTTGTAGCGACCAGACCTCAAACAGTCTGATCACTGTGCTCCGGTGTCATCCCTGGATCAGTAATGCTGACACCACACAGTACTCAGAGGATTTATAGCAGAGTAGCAATCACACACTTATTACATCGAGTGTCTCAAAAGAGAACTTATTACAATAAATATGGCTTAAGGCCATCTAATAACGATAACAGCGGAAGGCTTGGAAGATGAGTCCATCAACTCCAACGGCATCACTGAGTATAGAACCACGACCTAAAACTCCTTAATCGTCGTCTGAAAAGTCTGCAACATTAACGTTGCAGCCCGAAAACGGGTCAGCACATGGAATATGCTGGCAAGGTAACACATAGAGGGTAATGGAATGAAACAGCTATACTATATGGATATTTGGCTGGTGGAAAGCTCTATGGTTACAGTTTTTGCGTACAGCCAATTTTTCCCTACTACAAAGGAATGAAATTTATTTAACTATCATGGTAGTTGTTAAACATTGAGAATGGTTGACAGCATTCTCAATCCCAATTAAGCATCAACATTAATCATAACCCAACAAAATTAATTTTAGAGTAACATGTTGAGATTCACTTGATAATCCAGGTACTAGATACTCAAGATGTCCATAACCGTGGACACGGCTAACCATGATTAGTTTGTTACACTCTGCAGAGGTTTGCGCACTTTTCCCCACAAGACTCGATCACCTCCGTTTGGTTTCTCGCACTAGATGGTGTTTGAGAAGACGGATGACCGAGACATAGTCTTTCAGAACGCTAGCACCTTACGATCGGGTAGACTGTACCACCTACATCCCCTACATCTGCTAGTCTACCACTGTAAGAGTTTGCACAACTTAGTCAACTATGCTAGAGCCCATAATAGCTTGTGGCTGCACACAGAAGTTTCTAGTATGAATAGTCTTATGATCCCTTTGAGCCTAGGTGGCGGTCCAAAAGAAAACAGGAAAGTCCTGGAATACCCAGGTGCCTCAATCCACCCAGATGTGTGTTTAAGTTGCCACCTTAGATAAACCATTAATTAACAATCTCACATCTGTCATGGATTTCACTCACCCAATCCACGTCTACTAGCATAGCATGGCATAATAAGCAAACGTAGAAGTAACTCCCAAAGGTTTGAAAATAAACAGGTAATAGGTACTACCTCATCTACTTCCCATCCCACAATTTAATTAGATCCTTAATCATGCAATGTGTGAGGATTGATCTAATGCAATAAAACTGGGTAGTAGAGAAGGTATGATCAAAGTGTTACTTGCCTTGCTGATGATCCAGGAAACCTAGCGACTCGAAGTAACAGGCGGCGCACTCCGGATACTCTATCGCAAACAAACAAATGAACATACAATAAGTACTCATATAATGCACAGGTAAAACTCAAATAAGAGATCTAACCAGAAGGTTCAACTTAAGAACTCCGGTTGGCAAAAGAATTAAATCAAACGAAGCAACGAAAGTCAAACGGCGAAAGAAAACAACTTCGTTCTAGTAATCTGGATCTAGGGCAAATTTTACAGTAGCAAAATCTTGTTTAAGTTGGTTAAATGGATAGAGGGTTTCGAGACGAAATTCTAGGCGCTTGAATCACCTGATTCCGATAAACGAGTGAAAAGTTAAACTAAAACGAAAATCGGATCAGGAATCGCGATCAGATAAATCGCGGATTTAATCTGAGAAAAAGAAAACTGACGAATAGTTAGTCGAACGGATGTTCGTTAACAGAAACTAACCGGTGAACACGTTCGCTAAAACGAACGGATCGGTGAACGTTCACTAATTAAATAAACCAGAGGGAAAAAGAATAAACCGAGGCGTTTTTTTAAAACCAAACGGCGAATGGCGGTGGCTATACCTCCGGCGAGGCACACCGGCGGGCGGGGCGGGGCTCCGGCGGGTCGGCGGGGTGCGGCGGGCGGCGGCGGCACGGGTGGCGGGGCGGCTGCGGCGTCGGGCGGCGGCGCGGTTCGGTGGGCGGCTCGGGCGGGGTGGGGTGAGGTGAGGGGCGGCGGTGGGGGGGGTCCGGTATTTAAGGAGGGGGGGTGTGCTGCCTTGGGGAAGGGGCCACGGCGGGGCGGGTCCGAGGCGGACTCGTGCAGCGGCGGCGGCTCCAGTCTCCTGGAGGGAGACGGCAGGCGGCGGGGTGGACCGTCGGCTGGGCCTTGGCCCAGTCGGCGCGTGGCGCGTTTATTTTTAAATATTCCGCTCGGAAGACAAAGAAATAAAAAGAAATACTAAACGGACTCCAAAAATTCCGAAATAAATTTTCACGGGCTTCTAAAATCAAGCCTCACAAGGTGAACATTTATTTGGGACCTAAATGCAATTTTGAAAAAAGCACATTTTTCCTAAATTCAAATAAAACACCGAAAAACTCCGGAAAAAAAATCCTATTTGATTTTATTATTAAATCCTCAATATTTATTTATTTTGGGAAAGTCATTTTATTCCCTCTCTCATAGTTTTGTAATAGAAATAATTGATGATAAAATAAATAAAATGAAATGATCCTATTCTCAAAATTTGAGAGAACTCAAATATGAAAATAACGAAATCCCCAACTCTCTCCGTGGGTCATTGAGTTGCGTAGAATTTCTAGGATCAACCAGAATGCAAAAGAAATATGATATGCATTGATGATCTAATGTATAACATTCCAAATTGAAAATTTGGGATGTTACAAACCTACCCCCCTTAAGGTGAATCTCGCCCTCGAGATTCGGGTTGGCTAGAAAATAGGTGAGGGTGGTCCTTGAACAAATCTTCCTCTCGCTCCCAGGTGGCTTCATCCTCTGAGTGGTGGCTCCACTGAACTTTGCAAAACTTGATAACCTTGCTGCGAGTAACTCGTTTGGCAAACTCGAGAATCTTGACTGGCTTCTCCTCGTAGGTCAAATCGTTATCCAACTAAATAGTTTCCAAAGGCACTGTATCTCTCAACGGTATGTCAGCCATCTCCGCATGACACTTCTTCAGCTGAGAAACATGGAACACATCATGAACTCCTGACAATCCTTTGGGCAATTCCAACTTGTAGGCCACTTCTCCCATACGCTCCAAAACTCGATATGGTCCTACAAATCGTGGCGCTAACTTCCCTTTAACTCCAAAACGCTTTATTCCTCGAAGTGGAGATACTCGAAGATAAGCTCTATCTCCAACTTCATAAACTGTGTCCTTGCGTTTAGAATCTGCATAACTTTTCTGTCTAGACTGGGCTACCTTGAGCCTATCGCGAATAAACTTCACCTTCCGTTTAGACTCTTTAATCAAGTCAGGTCCAAACAACTGACGGTCTCCAACTTCGTCCCATGACAACGGTGTCCTGCACCTCCTTCCGTACAAGGCTTCGAAAGGGGCCATCTTTAAACTGGTTTGGTAACTGTTGTTGTAAGAGAACTCTGCATATGGCAAATTGTCGTCCCAACTAGATCCATAATCTAGCGCACAAGCTCTCAGCATATCCTCCAAAATCTGATTTACCCTCTTGGTCTGTCCATCTGTCTGTGGATGAAAAGCTGTACTGAACTCTAGCCTGGTACCCAATGTTTCGTGCAACTGCTTCCAGAACTTTGAGGTAAACTGGGTTCCTCTATCTGATACGATACTCCTTGGAACTCCATGCAGACATACGATCCTGGTCATGTATATCTTTGCCAACTTAGCACTGGTGTAAGTGGTCTTTACTGGGATGAAATGAGCTACTTTCGTCAATCGATCAACTACAACCCAAATTGAGTCATAGCCTGAACGAGTCCTGGGCAATCCCATGATAAAATCCATGCCTAGTTTATCCCACTTCCATTCGGGTATCGGCAATGGTTGTAACAATCCTGCTGGCTTCTGATGCTCTGCCTTTACTCTCTGACATACATCACAAACGGCTACATACTCCGCTATATCCTTCTTCATTCCGGTCCACCAGAAAATATCCTTCAAATCCAAATACATCTTGGTATTTCCTGGATGAATTGAATATGGTGAATCGTGTGCCTCTTGCAAAATCAACTTCCTGATCTCCGGGTCATTGGGCACGTAAACGCGGTCTTCAAACCATAGGGTGTCGTGTTCATCCTCATGAAATCCTTTAGCTTTTCCTTTGCTCAGTTTCTCCTTTATAGCGGCAATCTCTTTGTCAGCTTTCTGAGCTTCTCTGATTCTATCCATCAAGGTTGACTGAATCTCCAATGCTGCTACATAGCCTCTCGGAACTATTTCCAAACATAGTTTACGAAGACTTTCTGCTAACTCCTTGGGTATTTCTCCCATCATTAACGTATTGACATGGCTCTTACGGCTTAATGCGTCAGCTACTACATTAGCCTTTCCGGGGTGATAATGCAATTTCATATCATAATCCTTGATAAGCTCCAACCATCTCCTTTGTCTGAGATTTAATTCCCTCTGTGTGAAAATGTACTTCAAACTCTTATGATCCGTGTACACCTCACAATGATTTCCAATGAGAAAATGCCTCCATGTTTTCAAGGCATGCACTACGGCTGCTAACTCCAAATCATGCATAGCATAATTTAACTCATGAGGCTTCAGTTGTCTTGAGGCATATGAAACAACTCTCCCTTCTTGCATAAGCACTGCTCCAAGTCCTCGACATGAAGCCTCGCAATACACCTCATAATCCTTGGTCTGGTCTGGCAAAATCAACAATGGTGAGGTAACTAAGCGTTTCTTCAACTGCTGGAAACTAGCCTCACACTCCTCTGTCCATATGAACTTGGTATCCTTCTTTAATAACTCCGTCATAGGCTTCGCAATCTTTGAGAAATTCTCAATAAATCTCCGGTAGTATCCTGCGAGTCCAAGAAAACTCCGGATCTCTCCAACTGTTGTTGGGGCTTCCCACTTGGTCACGGTTTCAACTTTAGCGAGATCTACTGCTATACCTTCACCAGATATAACATGTCCGAGGAATCCTACTTCCTTCAACCAAAACTCACATTTGCTAAACTTGGCATATAATTGATGTTCTCTGAGTTTTCCAAGTACCAAACGCAAATGCTCCTTATGATCCTCTTCATTCTTCGAGTAAACCAGGATATCTTCAATGAACACTACGACAAACTTATCCAAAAACTCCATAAACACTTTGTTCATCATGTTCATAAAATAGGCAGGTGCGTTAGTCAGACCAAATGACATAATGGTGTACTCATATAGCCCATATCTGGTAGTAAAAGCTGTCTTCGGAATATCCTGTTCTCGAATCTTCAACTGGTGGTATCCTGATAGCAGATCGATCTTGGAAAATACCTTAGCTCCTTGCAATCGATCAAACAGATCATTGATCATTGGTAGTGGGTACTTGTTCTTGATCGTTACTTCATTCAATCCTCGATAATCAACAACCATCCTTAACGATCCATCCTTCTTCTCCACTAGAAGTACTGGCGATCCCCAAGGTGATGAACTTGGGCGAATATATCCCTTATCCAGTAACTCCTTAATCTGCTTCTTAATTTCCACCAAATCCTTTGCTGGCATCCTATATGGTCTCTTTGATATTGGCCCTGTGCCTGGCAATAGCTCAATCAAGAACTCAATATCTCTATCCGGTGGCATGCCTGGCAACTCTTCTGGAAATACATCAGGGAAATCTCTTACCACTGGTACTTCCTCCTGCACAACTCCTGTTAGGCAATTTACTTGAGTCCTCTTTGGCACATGCCGGGATACATACTTGATCCTTCTCCCTTCTGGGGTGGTAAGCAAAATTGACTTACTAGCACATTCAATATTCCCTTCATACTTTGATAACCAATCCATGCCTAATATCACATCCAATCCTTGAGATTCCAATACTATTAGGTCTAAGGGAAAAACATAGTTACCAATCCTTAATGGTAACCGGTCACACCATAGACTAGCCACATACTCTGCTCCGGGCGAGGTTACTAACATGGGTGACCTAAGGGCTTGGGTTGGTAGGTTATACTTATCCACAAATCCCCTTGAGATGTATGAATGCGATGCACCAGTATCAAAAAGAACGAGTGCAGTAAATGACTTAACCAAAAACTTAGCTATTACTGCATCGGGCTGAGCTTCAACCTCCTCCACGCTAGCGTGGTTCACCTGTCCCCTGTTGAAAGGGTTTGGCTTCTTCCCAGAACTTCCATTGCTAATTCCATTTTGTAATTCAGGACATTCATTGGCATAATGTCTTGTCTTCGAACACTTAAAACAAGTGACTTGACTTAGGTCCTTCTTGGCTGGGGTTGAGGGGTTGGTGCGGTTCTGGCTGTTGCTTCCTCCATTGCCATTACCATTCTTGGTGCCATTGTGATTGTGCGAGCTACCTCCTCCATGGGTATGCTGAAAGTGTCCTCCCGGTCTAGGGGTAAAACGTGGCTTCTGCTGAGCTCCTGAATTGTACTTTCCTTGTCGATATTTCCTCTTGCGATTCTCAATTTGCTGCCGCTTCCCTTCAATCATAAGAGCATGATCTACCAAATCCTGGTAGTTGTTGAAGGTGGCTACCATCAACTGCATGCTCAACTCATCATTCAGTCCTTCCAGAAACTTCTCTTGCTTAGCTGCATCTGTAGCAACATCATCTGGGGCATAACGTGCTAACTTACTAAATTCCTCCACATACTGGCCAACTGTCCGTCCTCCTGGGCGCAAGTTACGAAACTCATGCTTCTTCATGGCCATAGCTCCTGCTGAAACATGGGCAGTACGAAAAGCCTACTGAAACTGGTCCCATGTGACAGTGTCTACAGGAAAAGTGGCTGTGAAATTCTCCCACCATGATGCTACGGGTCCTTCTAGCTGATGTGCGGCAAACTTCACCTTCTCTGCATCTGTGCACCCTGCTGTGGTCAACTCCCTAGCTATCTTGCGGAGCCAATCATCTGCTACTATCGGCTCGGTGCTACTGGAAAACACCGACGGATTCAGCCTAAGAAAATGGGCTAAGTGGTCAACAGGTGGTGGTGGTGGTGGGTTGTTGTTATTGTTCCCCTGATTCTGATTCTGGACTAGCAACTGCATCAATGTGTTTTGCTACTGGATCAACTGGGTGAGCTCCGGTGGGAAGGCAAATCCGGGGTCACGTCTCGGAGGCATTTGTGGGTTTAGAAAAGATGAGATATAAGAATAGAGGGGGTCTAAAGAGAAAACACTACCCATATGCACATGAGGAAAAAGCAAACAATTCACTTCAATCAATCAAACAAAGGCATACAATCGATCTAACTATCGCAAAAGTGCTCGGACTACTATATTTACATGGTGGACTACTACTACTGATGAGGTGGTCTACTACAAATATTCTTCGGTTGCAGACTCCATGATATCTGCCCCAGCTTCATCAACATAGTCATCATCGCTACTATCTGCTTCCGAGTCGGTGCCGTCGATGATGATGTAGTCTTCCGGGCTAATTTCCTGGGGTTCTTCGTCTTCATCTACTGGCGTAGGGCCTCCCATAAATATTCCAATCTTCTTGATCAGGTCGTCATTCTTCTCCACCAATACTTCAATTTCTTCTTCATAATCTTCACGTGTAGCCTTGAGTTCTTCCTCCAGTTCCTTGATTCTTGTCTTAGCCTTCTTCAGATCTATCATGTCGGTGCATATCTGGTTCTCCTCTCGTCGAATGTGCTGGTTTAGCTCCTGGATAAAAGCTGCGATTGATCTATCCTTCCTGGTGCTGATAATCTCCCAGTGTTCATCTCGGCGCCCACAAATCTGGTAGATAGTATCCTTGAGGTCCTTGCGGTAGACTTCTCCAATGCGTCCCATGGCGATGTGAGCTGCCATGCTCTTTCCTAGATTCCAAGTTGGTGCATCAAGAGAGAACTCTATGGGCTCAGTGACTGGCATGAACGTCCTTCCTGGAACTTGAAATTGAATCATCCAGCGCTCTTCTTCAGGTAAAGTGGCGTTGTAGGTTCCCGTGAAGCTTGGTACTCCTATGTTCAGGTATCTAGTGACTTCCTTCAAGTGTTGTCCAAAGGGTGTATCTTCATCCGGTTGTGTGAACTTGTTGCTTGCATCCGCCATCCTAAAGAGTAGAAAAGATGAGGAGTCAGAGAAGAAGAGAGTGAATAGTGATCTAGGTCTTTTAGCTTAGTGGTCGTGTCCTACAGTCAGCGTGTGCTCTGATACCATCTCTGTAGCGACCAAACCTCAAACAGTCTGATCTCTGTGCTCCGGTGTCATCCCTGGATCAGTAATGCTGACACCACACAGTACTCGGAGGATTTATAGCAGAGTAGCAATCACACACTTATTACATCGAGTGTCTCATAAGAGAACTTATTACAATAAATATGGCTTAAGGCCATCTAATAACGATAACAACGGAAGGCTTGGAAGATAAGTGAGCCATCAACTCCAACGGCATCACTGAGTATAGAACCACGACCGAAAAACTCCTTAATCATCGTCTGAAAAGTCTGCAACATTAACGTTGCAGCCCGAAAACGGGTCAGCACATGGAATGTGCTGGCAAGGTAACACATAGAGAGTAATGGAATGAAACAGCTATACTATATGCATATTTGGCTGGTGGAAAGCTCTATGGTTATAGTTTTGCGTAAAGCCAATTTTTCCCTACTTCAAAGGAATAAATTTATTTAACTATCATGGTAGTTGTTGAACATTGAGAATGGTTGACAGCATTCTCAATCCCAATTAAGCATCATCATTAAACATAACCCAACAAAATTAATTTAGAGTAACCTGTTGAGATTCACATGATAATCTAGGTACTAGATACTCAAGATGTCCATAACCGGGGACACGGCTAATCATGATTAGTTTGTTACACTCTGCAGAGGTTTGCGCAGTTTTCCCCACAAGACTCGATCGCCTCCGTTTGGTTTCTCGCACTACATGGTGTTTGAGAAGACGGATGACCGAGACATAGTCTTTC